>NW_026873575.1:0-15093 GCF_032173495.1 Musca vetustissima | reverse complement strand
GTCTTTAAAATCATACAAATCCATGCGCCTGTCTCCTAATACCGCTGACCATTTTTACCGATACAATTGATGCATGTATGTTGTTGTTTGTTGATATTCTCAATAGTCCCTATAGTTTGTTTCCCATATTTGTCCCCCTTCCCTTGTAAACATTTCGGTAAGCTCCGCGCATTCCAACACTCAACAATGCTCGATTTAACATAAACACATTGGTATTGATATGATCAGAAATAAACATAACTGCGTCTGTCTCTTCATGCCGCTGACCATTTATATCGCTAACCATGCTGTTGTTGTTTTTATTCCCTATATTTTGTTCCACATATCTGTTCCCCCTTTCCCCTTGCCACATATTTGCCTCCCTTTCCACGCATGCCCAACACTCAACGATGCTCGATTTAACATAAACACATTGGTATTAATATAATCAGAAATAAACATCAAACTCAAAGCTAGGGCGTACATATTCCTCTCCCCCCCCGTTTCCTCTTGGATCCAAACATTTCGTAAACACATATTTGTTCCTGCCTCTTCCCTTTTCACTCCTAATCATAGTTGCATAAGATTGCGAAATTCATTATGCTGTTTAAAGTTTGGTTCCCATATTTGTCCCCCCTTTCCCCTTGCCACATATTTGCCACCCTTTCCACGCATGCCCAACACTCAACAAATAAACATAACTGCGTCTGTCTCTACACACCATATTCCGAAAAACAAACCTTCGCCTAACGGATTTTCTCGATTTTCATTGCAAGTCTCAGTGACAGTGGGGACTCTGGGTAGAAAACGCCATATTGCGCAAAAACTAAAATGGATGCAGTATTGATACCCACATCAATTGAAAGGTCTCGAAATGTACTTTTAGAATATACACCATATGCCGGAAAACAAACCTTCGCCTAACGGATTTTCTCGATTTTGGTTGCAAGTCTCAGTGACAGTGGGGACTCTGTGTAGAAAACGCCATATTGCGCAAAAACTAAAATGGATGCAGTATTGATACGCACATCAATTGAAAGGTCTCGAAACGTACTTTCAGAATATACGCACCATATGCCGGAAAACAAACTTTCGCCTAACGGACTTTGGTTGCAAGTCTCAGTGACAGTGGGGACTCTGGGTAGAAAACGCCATATTGCGCAAAAACTAAAATGGATGCAGTATTGATACGCACATCAATTGAAAGGTCTCGAAATGTACTTTCAGAATATATACACCCTATGCCGAAAAACAAACTTTCGCCTAACGGACTTTCTCGATTTTCCTTGCAAGTCTCAGTGACAGTGGGGACTCTGTGTAGAAAACGCCATATTGCGCAAAAACTAAAATGGACGCAGTATGGTGACCCACATCAATTGAAAGGTCTCGAAATGTACTTTCAGAATATACACACCATATGCCGGAAAACAAACCTTCGCCTAACGGATTTTCTCGATTTCCATTGCAAGTCTCAGTGACAGTGGGGACTCTGGGTAGAAAACGCCATATTGCGCAAAAACTAAAATGGATGCAGTATGGAGACCCACATCAATTGAAAGGTCTCAAAATGTACTGTCAGAATATACACACCATATTCCGAAAAACAAACCTTCGCCTAACGGATTTTCTCGATTTTCATTGCAAGTCTCAGTGACAGTGGGGACTCTGGGTAGAAAACGCCATATTGCGCAAAAACTAAAATGGATGCAGTATACGCACATCAATTGAAAGGTCTCGAAATGTACTTTCAGAATATATACACCCTATGCCGAAAAACAAACTTTCGCCTAACGGACTTTCTCGATTTTCCTTGCAAGTCTCAGTGACAGTGGGGACTCTGTGTAGAAAACGCCATATTGCGCAAAAACTAAAATGGATGCAGTATTGATACGCACATCAATTGAAAGGTCTCGAAATGTACTTTCAGAATATATACACCATATGCCGGAAAACAAACTTTCGCCTAACGGACTTTCTCGATTTTCCTTGCAAGTCTCAGTGACAGTGGGGACTCTGTGTAGAAAACGCCATATTGCGCAAAAACTAAAATGGATGCAGTATTGATACGCACATCAATTGAAAGGTCTCGAAATGTACTTTCAGAATATATACACCATATGCCGGAAAACAAACCTTCGCCTAACGGATTTTCTCGATTTTGGTTGCAAGTCTCAGTGGGTAGAAAACGCCATATTGCGCAAAAACTAAAATGGACGCAGTATTGATATGCACATCAATTGAAAGGCCTCGAAATGTACTTTCAGAATATATACACCCTATGCCGAAAAACAAACCTTCGCCTAACGGATTTTCTCGATTTTCATTGCAAGTCTCAGTGACAATGGGGACTCTGTGTAGAAAACGCCATATTGCGCAAAAACTAAAATGGACGCAGTATTGATACGCACATCAATTGAAAGGTCTCGGAATGTACTTTCAGAATATACACACCATATGCCGGAAAACAAACCTTCGCCTAAAGGATTTTCTCGATTTTCATTGCAAGTCTCAGTGACAGTGGGGACTCTGGGTAGAAAACGCCATATTGCGCAAAAACTAAAATGGACGCAGTATTGATACCCACATCAATTGAAAGGTCTCGAAATGTACTTTCAGAATATACACACCATATGCCGGAAAACAAACCTTCGGCTAACGGATTTTCTCGATTTTCATTGCAAGTCTCAGTGACAGTGGGGACTCTGTGTAGAAAACGCCATATTGCGCAAAAACTAAAATGGATGCAGTATTGATACCCACATCAATTGAAAGGTCTCAAAATGTACTGTCAAAATATAAACACCTTATACCGAAGAAAAAACTTTGCTAAACGGATTTTCTCGATTTTCCAGTGACAATGGGGAGTCTGTGTAGAAAACGCCATGTTGTGGAAAAAAGTGGGGACTCTGGGTAGAAAACGCCATATTGCGCAAAAACTAAAATGGATGCAGTATGGAGACCCACATCAATTGAAAGGTCTCGAAATGTACTTTCAGAATATATACACCCTATGCCGAAAAACAAACTTTCGCCTAACGGATTTTCTCGATTTTCCTTGCAAGTCTCAGTGACAGTGGGGACTCTGGGTAGAAAACGCCATATTGCGCAAAAACTAAAATGGATGCAATATTGATACGCACATCAATTGAAAGGTCTCGAAATGTACTTTCAGAATATACACACCATATGCCGGAAAACAAACCTTCGCCTAACGGATTTTCTCGATTTTGGTTGCAAGTCTGAGTGACAGTGGGGACTCTGGGTAGAAAACGCCATATTGCGCAAAAACTAAAATGGACGCAGTATGGAGACCCACATCAATTGAAAGGTCTCGAAATGTACTTTCAGAATATACACACCCTATTCCGAAAAACAAACCTTTGCCTAACGGATTTTCTCGATTTTCCTTGCAAGTCTCAGTGACAGTGGCGATTCTGTGTAGAAAACGCCATATTGCGCAAAAACTAAAATGGATGCAGTATTGATACGCACATCAATTGAAAGGTCTCGAAATGTACTTTCAGAATATACACACCATATTCCGAAAAACAAACTTTCGCCTAACGGATTTTCTCGATTTTGGTTGCAAGTCTCAGTGACAGTGGGGACTCTGTGTAGAAAACGCCATATTGCGCAAAAACTAAAATGGATGCAGTATTGATACGCACATCAATTGAAAGGTCTCGAAATGTACTTTCAGAATATACACACCTTATGCCGAAAAACAAACTTTCGCCTAACGGATTTTCTCGATTTTCATTGCAAGTCTCAGTGACAGTGGGGACTCTGGGTAGAAAACGCCATATTGCGCAAAAACTAAAATGGATGCAGTATTGATACCCACATCAATTGAAAGGTCTCGAAATGTACTTTCAGAATATATACACCTTATACCGAAAAAAAACTTTGCTAAACGGATTTTCTCGATTTTCCAGTGACAATGGGGAGTCTGTGTAGAAAACGCCATGTTGTGGAAAAAAGTGGGGACTCTGGGTAGAAAACGCCATATTGCGCAAAAACTAAAATGGATGCAGTATTGATACCCACATCAATTGAAAGGTCTCGAAATGTACTTTCAGAATATATACACCCTATGCCGAAAAACAAACCTTCGCCTAACGGATTTTCTCGATTTTCATTGCAAGTCTCAGTGACAGTGTACTGTCAGAATATACACACCATATTCCGAAAAACAAACCTTCGCCTAACGGATTTTCTCGATTTTCATTGCAAGTCTCAGTGACAGTGGGGACTCTGGGTAGAAAACGCCATATTGCGCAAAAACTAAAAAACTATGGATGCAGTATTGATACGCACATCAATTGAAAGGTCTCGAAATGTACTTTCAGAATATATACACCCAATGCCGAAAAACAAACTTTCGCCTAACGGACTTTCTCGATTTTCCTTGCAAGTCTCAGTGACAGTGGGGACTCTGTGTAGAAAACGCCATATTGCGCAAAAACTAAAATGGATGCAGTATTGATACCCACATCAATTGAAAGGTCTCGAAATGTACTTTCAGAATATATACACCATATGCCGGAAAACAAACTTTCGCCTAACGGACTTTCTCGATTTTCCTTGCAAGTCTCAGTGACAGTGCAGTATTGATACGCACATCAATTGAAAGGTCTCGAAATGTACTTTCAGAATATACACACCCTATGCCGAAAAACAAACTTTCGCCTAACGGATTTTCTCGATTTTCCTTGCAAGTCTCAGTGACAGTGGGGACTCTGTGTAGAAAACGCCATATTGCGCAAAAACTAAAATGGATGCAGTATTGATACGCACATCAATTGAAAGGTCTCGAAATGTACTTTCAGAATATATACACCATATGCCGAAAAACAAACTTTCGCCTAACGGATTTTCTCGATTTTCATTGCAAGTCTCAGTGACAGTGGGGACTCTGTGTAGAAAACGCCATATTGCGCAAAAACTAAAATGGATGCAGTATGGAGACCCACATCAATTGAAAGGTCTCAAAATGTACTGTCAGAATATACACACCATATTCCGAAAAACAAACCTTCGCCTAACGGATTTTCTCGATTTTCATTGCAAGTGACAGTGGGGACTCTGGGTAGAAAACGCCATATTGCGCAAAAACTAAAATGGATGCAGTATTGATACCCACATCAATTGAAAGGTCTCGAAATGTACTTTCAGAATATATACACCTTATACCGAAGAAAAAACTTTGCTAAACGGATTTTCTCGATTTTCCAGTGACAATGGGGAGTCTGTGTAGAAAACGCCATGTTGTGGAAAAAAGTGGGGACTCTGTGTAGAAAACGCCATATTGCGCAAAAACTAAAATGGATGCAGTATGGATACCCACATCAATTGAAAGGTCTTGAAACGTACTTTCAGAATATATACACCATATGCCGAAAAACAAACTTTCGCCTAACGGATTTTCTCGATTTTCCTTGCAAGTCTCAGTGACAGTGGGGACTCTGGGTAGAAAACGCCATATTGCGCAAAAACTAAAATGGATGCAGTATTGATACGCACATCAATTGAAAGGTCTCGAAATGTACTTTCAGAATATACACACCATATGCCGGAAAACAAACCTTCGCCTAACGGATTTTCTCGATTTTGGTTGCAAGTCTCAGTGACAGTGGGACTCTGTGTAGAAAACGCCATATTGCGCAAAAACTAAAATGGATGCAGTATGGAGACCCACATCAATTGAAAGGTCTCGAAATGTACTTTCAGAATATATACACCCTATGCCGAAAAACAAACCTTCGCCTAACGGATTTTCTCGATTTTGGTTGCAAGTCTCAGTGACAGTGGGGACTCTGTGTAGAAAACGCCATATTGCGCAAAAACTAAAATGGATGCAGTATTGATACCCACATCAATTGAAAGGTCTCGAAATGTACTTTCAGAATATACACACCATATTCCGAAAAACAAACTTTCGCCTAACGGATTTTCTCGATTTTCATTGCAAGTCTCAGTGACAGTGGGGACTCTGTGTAGAAAACGCCATATTGCGCAAAAACTAAAATGGATGCAGTATTGATACCCACATCAATTGAAAGGTCTCGAAATGTACTTTCAGAATATACACACCTTATGCCGAAAAACAAACTTTCGCCTAACGGATTTTCTCGATTTTCATTGCAAGTCTCAGTGACAGTGGGGACTCTGTGTAGAAAACGCCATATTGCGCAAAAACTAAAATGGATGCAGTATTGATACCCACATCAATTGAAAGGTCTCGAAATGTACTTTCAGAATATATACACCCTATGCCGAAAAAAAAACTTTCGCTAACGGATTTTCTCGATTTTCCAGTTACAATGGGGAGTCTGTGTAGAAAACGCCATGTTGAAAAAAGTGGGGACTCTGTGTAGAAAACGCCATATTGCGCAAAAACTAAAATGGATGCAGTATTGATACCCACATCAATTGAAAGGTCTCGAAATGTACTTTCAGAATATATACACCATATGCCGAAAAACAAACTTTCGCCTAACGGATTTTCTCGATTTTCCTTGCAAGTCTCAGTGACAGTGGGGACTCTGGGTAGAAAACGCCATATTGCGCAAAAACTAAAATGGATGCAGTATTGATACGCACATCAATTGAAAGGTCTCGAAATGTACTTTCAGAATATACACACCATATGCCGAAAAACAAACCTTCGCCTAACGGATTTTCTCGATTTCCATTGCAAGTCTCAGTGACAGTGGGGACGCCATATTGCGCAGAAAACTAAAATGGATGCAGTATGGAGACCCACATCAATTGAAAGGTCTCAAAATGTACTGTCAGAATATACACACCATATTCCGAAAAACAAACCTTCGCCTAACGGATTTTCTCGATTTTCATTGCAAGTCTCAGTGACAGTGGGGACTCTGGGTAGAAAACGCCATATTGCGCAAAAACTAAAATGGATGCAGTATTGATACCCACATCAATTGAAAGGTCTCGAAATGTACTTTCAGAATATATACACCTTATACCGAAGAAAAAACTTTGCTAAACGGATTTTCTCGATTTTCCAGTGACAATGGGGAGTCTGTGTAGAAAACGCCATAACGTTGTGGAAAAAAGTGGGGACTCTGTGTAGAAAACGCCATATTGCGCAAAAACTAAAATGGATGCAGTATTGATACCCACATCAATTGAAAGGTCTCGAAATGTACTTTCAGAATATACACACCCTATGCCGAAAAACAAACTTTCGCCTAACGGATTTTCTCGATTTTCCTTGCAAGTCTCAGTGACAGTGGGGACTCTGGGTAGAAAACGCCATATTGCGCAAAAACTAAAATGGATGCAGTATTGATACGCACATCAATTGAAAGGTCTCGAAATGTACTTTCAGAATATACACACCATATGCCGGAAAACAAACCTTCGCCTAACGGATTTTCTCGATTTTGGTTGCAAGTCTCAGTGACAGTGGGGACTCTGGGTAGAAAACGCCATATTGCGCAAAAACTAAAATGGATGCAGTATGGAGACCCACATCAATTGAAAGGTCTCGAAATGTACTTTCAGAATATACACACCATATGCCGGAAAACAAACCTTCGCCTAACGGACTTTCTCGATTTTCCTTGCAAGTCTCAGTGACAGTGGGGACTCTGTGTAGAAAACGCCATATTGCGCAAAAACTAAAATGGATGCAGTATCTCGATTTTCAATTGAAAGGTCAAATGGGGAGAATATATACACCATATAGAAAACGCCAACGGATTTGTGGAAAAAAGTGGGGACTCTGTGTAGAAAACGCCATATTGCGCAAAAACTAAAATGGATGCAGTATTGATACGCACATCAATTGAAAGGTCTCGAAATGTACTTTCAGAATATATACACCCTATGCCGAAAAACAAACCTTCGCCTAACGGATTTTCTCGATTTTGGTTGCAAGTCTCAGTGACAGTGGGGACTCTGTGTAGAAAACGCCATATTGCGCAAAAACTAAAATGGATGCAGTATTGATACCCACATCAATTGAAAGGTCTCGAAATGTACTTTCAGAATATACACACCATATTCCGAAAAACAAACTTCGCCTAACGGATTTTCTCGATTTTCATTGCAAGTCTCAGTGACAGTGGGGACTCTGTGTAGAAAACGCCATATTGCGCAAAAACTAAAATGGATGCAGTATTGATACCCACATCAATTGAAAGGTCTCGAAATGTACTTTCAGAATATACACACCTTATGCCGAAAAACAAACTTTCGCCTAACGGATTTTCTCGATTTTCATTGCAAGTCTCAGTGACAGTGGGGACTCTGGGTAGAAAACGCCATATTGCGCAAAAACTAAAATGGATGCAGTATTGATACCCACATCAATTGAAAGGTCTCAAAATGTACTGTCAGAATATACACACCTTATTCCGAAAAACAAACCTTCGCCTGACGGATTTTCTCGATTTTCATTGCAAGTCTCAGTGAAAGTGGGGACTCTGGGTAGAAAACGCCATATTGCGCAAAAACTAAAATGGATGCAGTATGGAGACCCACATCAGTTGAAAGGTCTCGAAATGTACTTTCAGAATATATACACCCTATGCCGAAAAACAAACTTTCGCCTAACGGATTTTCTCGATTTTCCTTGCAAGTCTCAGTGACAGTGGGGACTCTGGGTAGAAAACGCCATATTGCGCAAAAACTAAAATGGATGCAGTATTGATACGCACATCAATTGAAAGGTCTCGAAATGTACTTTCAGAATATACACACCATATGCCGGAAAACAAACCTTCGCCTAACGGATTTTCTCGATTTCCATTGCAAGTCTCAGTGACAGTGGGGACTCTGTGTAGAAAACGCCATATTGCGCAAAAACTAAAATGGATGCAGTATGGAGACCCACATCAATTGAAAGGTCCCAAAATGTACTGTCAGAATATACACACCATATTCCGAAAAACAAACCTTCGCCTAACGGATTTTCTCGATTTTCATTGCAAGTCTCAGTGACAGTGGGGACTCTGGGTAGAAAACGCCATATTGCGCAAAAACTAAAATGGATGCAGTATTGATACCCACATCAATTGAAAGGTCTCGAAATGTACTTTCAGAATATACACACCATATGCCGAAAAACAAACTTTCGCCTAACGGATTTTCTCGATTTTCCATTGACAATGGGGAGTCTGTGTAGAAAACGCCATATTGCGCAAAAACTAAAATGGATGCAGTATTGATACGCACATCAATTGAAAGGTCTCGAAATGTACTTTCAGAAAAACAAACTTTCGCCTAACGGACTCGAAATGTACTTTCAGAATATATACACCCTATGCCTAAAAACAAACTTTCGCCTAACGGACTTTCTTTCAGTGACAGTGGGGACTCTGTGTAGAAAACGCCATATTGCGCAAAAACTAAAATGGATGCAGTATTGATACGCGCATCAATTGAAAGGTCTCGAAATGTACTTTCAGAATATATACACCCTATGCCGAAAAACAAACTTTCGCCTAACGGATTTTCTCGATTTTCCTTGCAAGTCTCAGTGACAGTGGGGACTCTGTGTAGAAAACGCCATATTGCGCAAAAACTAAAATGGACGCAGTATTGATACCCACATCAATTGAAAGGTCTCGAAATGTACTTTCAGAATATACACACCATATACCGGAGAAAAATTTTCGCCTAACGGATTTTCTCGATTTTCATTGCAAGTCTCAGTGACAGTGGGGACTCTGTGTAGAAAACGCCATATTGCGCAAAAACTAAAATGGACGCAGTATAGAGACCCACATCAATTGAAAGGTCTCAAAATGTACTGTCAGAATATACACACCATATTCCGAAAAACAAACCTTCGGCTAACGGATTTTCTCGATTTTCATTGCAAGTCTCAGTGACAGTGGGGACTCTGGGTAGAAAACGCCATATTGCGCAAAAACTAAAATGGATGCAGTATTGATACGCACATCAATTGAAAGGTCTCGAAATGTACTTTCAGAATATACACACCATATGCCGGAAAACAAACCTTCGCCTAACGGATTTTCTCGATTTTCATTGCAAGTCTCAGTGACAGTGGGGACTCTGGGTAGAAAACGCCATATTGCGCAAAAACTAAAATGGATGCAGTATTGATACCCACATCAATTGAAAGGTCTCGAAATGTACTTTCAGAATATACACACCATATGCCGGAAAACAAACCTTCGCCTAACGGATTTTCTCGATTTTCATTGCAAGTCTCAGTGACAGTGGGGACTCTGTGTAGAAAACGCCATATAGCGCAAAAACTAAAATGGATGCAGTATGGAGACCCACATCAATTGAAAGGTCTCAAAATGTACTTTCAGAATATACACACCATATGCCGGAAAACAAACCTTCGCCTAACGGATTTTCTCGATTTTCATTGCAAGTCTCAGTGACAGTGGGGACTCTGTAGAAAACGCCATATTGCGCAAAAACTAAAATGGATGCAGTATTGATACCCACATCAATTGAAAGGTCTCGAAATGTACTTTCAGAATATATACACCCTATGCCGAAAAACAAACCTTCGCCTAACGGATTTTCTCGATTTTGGTTGCAAGTCTCAGTGACAGTGGGGACTCTGTGTAGAAAACGCCATATTGCGCAAAAACTAAAATGGATGCAGTATTGATACCCACATCAATTGAAAGGTCTCGAAATGTACTTTCAGAATATACACACCATATGCCGGAAAACAAACCTTCGCCTAACGGATTTTCTCGATTTTCCTTGCAAGTCTCAGTGACAGTGGGGACTCTGGGTAGAAAACGCCATATTGCGCAAAAACTAAAATGGATGCAGTATGGAGACCCACATCAATTGAAAGGTCTCGAAATGTACTTTCAGAATATACGCACCATATGCCGGAAAACAAACCTTCGCCTAACGGATTTTCTCGATTTTCCTTGCAAGTCTCAGTGACAGTGGCGATTCTGTGTAGAAAACGCCATATAGCGCAAAAACTAAAATGGATGCAGTATGGAGACCCACATCAATTGAAAGGTCTCGAAATGTACTTTCAGAATATACACACCGTATGCCGGAAAACAAACCTTCGCCTAACGGATTTTCTCGATTTTGGTTGCAAGTCTCAGTGACAGTGGGGACTCTGGGTAGAAAACGCCATATTGCGCAAAAACTAAAATGGATGCAGTATGGAGACCCACATCAGTTGAAAGGTCTCGAAATGTACTTTCAGAATATATACACCCTATGCCAAAAACAAACCTTCGCCTAACGGATTTTCTCGATTTTGGTTGCAAGTCTCAGTGACAGTGGGGACTCTGTGTAGAAAACGCCATATTGCGCAAAAACTAAAATGGATGCAGTATTGATACCCACATCAATTGAAAGGTCTCGAAATGTACTTTCAGAATATACACACCATATGCCGGAAAACAAACCTTCGCCTAACGGATTTTCTCGATTTTCATTGCAAGTCTCAGTGACAGTGGGGACTCTGGGTAGAAAACGCCATATTGCGCAAAAACTAAAATGGATGCAGTATGGAGACGCACATCAATTGAAAGGTCTCGAAATGTACTTTCAGAATATACACACCATTTCTCACATCAATTGAAAGGTCTCGAAATGTACTTTCAGAATATACACACCATATGCCGGAAAACAAACCTTCGCCTAACGGATTTTCTCGATTTTGGTTGCAAGTCTCAGTGACAGTTGGGACTCTGGGTAGAAAACGCCATATTGCGCAAAAACTAAAATGGACGCAGTATGGAGACCCACATCAATTGAAAGGTCTCGAAATGTACTTTCAGAATATACACACCATATGCCGGAAAACAAACCTTCGCCTAACGGATTTTCTCGATTTTCATTGCAAGTCTCAGTGACAGTGGGGACTCTGTGTAGAAAACGCCATATAGCGCAAAAACTAAAATGGATGCAGTATGGAGACCCACATCAATTGAAAGGTCTCGAAATGTACTTTCAGAATATACACACCGTATGCCGGAAAACAAACCTTCGCCTAACGGATTTTCTCGATTTTGGTTGCAAGTCTCAGTGACAGTGGGGACTCTGGGTAGAAAACGCCATATTGCGCAAAAACTGAAATGGATGCAGTATGGAGACCCACATCAGTTGAAAGGTCTCGAAATGTACTTTCAGAATATATACACCCTATGCCAAAAACAAACCTTCGCCTAACGGATTTTCTCGATTTTGGTTGCAAGTCTCAGTGACAGTGGGGACTCTGTGTAGAAAACGCCATATTGCGCAAAAACTAAAATGGATGCAGTATTGATACCCACATCAATTGAAAGGTCTCGAAATGTACTTTCAGAATATACACACCATATGCCGGAAAACAAACCTTCGCCTAACGGATTTTCTCGATTTTCATTGCAAGTCTCAGTGACAGTGGGGACTCTGGGTAGAAAACGCCATATTGCGCAAAAACTAAAATGGATGCAGTATGGAGACCCACAGCAATTGAAAGGTCTCGAAATGTACTTTCAGAATATACGGATTTTCTCGGATTTCTCACATCAATTGAAAGGTCTCGAAATGTACTTTCAGAATATACACACCATATGCCGGAAAACAAACCTTCGCCTAACGGATTTTCTCGATTTTGGTTGCAAGTCTCAGTGACAGTTGGGACTCTGGGTAGAAAACGCCATATTGCGCAAAAACTAAAATGGACGCAGTATGGAGACCCACATCAATTGAAAGGTCTCGAAATGTACTTTCAGAATATACACACCATATGCCGGAAAACAAACCTTCGCCTAACGGATTTTCTCGATTTTCATTGCAAGTCTCAGTGACAGTGGGGACTCTGTGTAGAAAACGCCATATAGCGCAAAAACTAAAATGGATGCAGTATGGAGACCCACATCAATTGAAAGGTCTCGAAATGTACTTTCAGAATATACACACCATATGCCGGAAAACAAACCTTCGCCTAACGGATTTTCTCGATTTTGGTTGCAAGTCTCAGTGACAGTGGGGACTCTGGGTAGAAAACCCCATATTGCGCAAAAACTAAAATGGATGCAGTATGGAGACCCACATCAGTTGAAAGGTCTCGAAATGTGCTTTCAGAATATATACACCCTATGCCGAAAAACAAACCTTCGCCTAACGGATTTTCTCGATTTTGGTTGCAAGTCTCAGTGACAGTGGGGACTCTGTGTAGAAAACGCCATATTGCGCAAAAACTAAAATGGGTGCAGTATTGATACGCACATCAATTGAAAGGTCTCGAAATGTACTTTCAGAATATACACACCATATGCCGGAAAACAAACCTTCGCCTAACGGATTTTCTCGATTTTGGTTGCAAGTCTCAGTGACAGTGGGGACTCTCGAACCCACATCAATTGAAAGGTCTCGAAATGTACTTTCAGAATATACACACCATATGCCGGAAAACAAACCTTCGCCTAACGGATTTTCTCGATTTTGGTTGCAAGTCTCAGTGACAGTGGGGACTCTGTGTAGAAAACGCCATATTGCGCAAAAACTAAAATGGATGCAGTATGGAGACCCACATCAATTGAAAGGTCTCGAAATGTACTTTCAGAATATATACACCCTATGCCGAAAAACAAACCTTCGCCTAACGGATTTTCTCGATTTTGGTTGCAAGTCTCAGTGACAGTGGGGACTCTGTGTAGAAAACGCCATATTGCGCAAAAACTAAAATGGATGCAGTATTGATACCCACATCAATTGAAAGGTCTCGAAATGTACTTTCAGAATATACACACCATATGCCGGAAAACAAACCTTCGCCTAACGGATTTTCTCGATTTTCATTGCAAGTCTCAGTGACAGTGGGGACTCTGGGTAGAAAACGCCATATTGCGCAAAAACTAAAATGGATGCAGTATGGAGACCCACATCAGTTGAAAGGTCTCGAAATGTACTTTCAGAATATATACACCCTATGCCAAAAACAAACCTTCGCCTAACGGATTTTCTCGATTTTGGTTGCAAGTCTCAGTGACAGTGGGGACTCTGTGTAGAAAACGCCATATTGCGCAAAAACTAAAATGGATGCAGTATTGATACCCACATCAATTGAAAGGTCTCGAAATGTACTTTCAGAATATACACACCATATGCCGGAAAACAAACCTTCGCCTAACGGATTTTCTCGATTTTCATTGCAAGTCTCAGTGACAGTGGGGACTCTGGGTAGAAAACGCCATATTGCGCAAAAACTAAAATGGATGCAGTATGGAGACCCACATCAATTGAAAGGTCTCGAAATGTACTTTCAGAATATAATTGAAAGGTCTCGGAATGTACTTTCAGAATATACACACCATATGCCGGAAAACAAACCTTCGCCTAACGGATTTTCTCGATTTTGGTTGCAAGTCTCAGTGACAGTGGGGACTCTGGGTAGAAAACGCCATATTGCGCAAAAACTAAAATGGATGCAGTATGGATACCCACATCAATTGAAAGGTCTCGAAATGTACTTTCAGAATATACACACCATATGCCGGAAACAAACCTTCGCCTAACGGATTTTCTCGATTTTCCATTGCAAGTCTCAGTGACAGTGGGGACTCTGTGTAGAAAACGCCATATAGCGCAAAAACTAAAATGGATGCAGTATTGATACCCACATCAATTGAAAGGTCTCGAAATGTACTTTCAGAATATATACACCATATGCCGGAAAACAAACCTTCGCCTAACGGATTTTCTCGATTTTCCTTGCAAGTCTCAGTGACAGTGGGGACTCTGTGTAGAAAACGCCATATTGCGCAAAAACTAAAATGGATGCAGTATTGATACCCACATCAATTGAAAGGTCTCGAAATGTACTTTCATAATATACACACCATATGCCGGAAAACAAACCTTCGCCTAACGGATTTTCTCGATTTTTGTTGCAAGTCTCAGTGACAGTGGGGACTCTGGGTAGAAAACGCCATATTGCGCAAAAACTAAAATGGATGCAGTATTGATACCCACATCAATTGAAAGGTCTCGAAATGTACTTTCAGAATATACACACCATATGCCGGAAAACAAACCTTCGCCTAACGGATTTTCTCGATTTTTGTTGCAAGTCTCAGTGACAGTGGGGACTCTGGGTAGAAAACGCCATATTGCACAAAAACTAAAATG
>NW_026873574.1:0-15078 GCF_032173495.1 Musca vetustissima | reverse complement strand
AAACAGCGCATCAACATGAGTTGGTGGTCTATCAATGTGTCATGACTATTGTGGCAAAATCATTATCATAATTGTGGAGAAATTTTCCCTCAAGCTATATTTTTTAAATAAATATAAAGGAATGCAGTAGTTTTTTCTCTTCGACTGAGTTTAGAATGATGTGTGTAAAATTTCTTGAAAATCGGTTCAGATTTAGATATAGCTTCAATATATACTTTCGACCGATTTAATGTAAATGGTTCACCAAAGCCCCTATATATCCTTCGATTTCCACGAAATTTAGCATAGCTTAATGAATTAGGCCTAGAAGGATGTGTGTAAAATTTCTTGACAATCGGTTCAGATTTAGATATAGCTCCCATATTTATGTTCGACCGATTAGGTGTAACTGGTTCACCAAAGTCCCTATATATCTTTCGATTTCCACGAAATTTAGCATAGCGTAATGAATTAGGTCTAGAATGATGTGTGTAAACTTTCTTGAAAATCGGTTCAGATTTAGATATAGCTCTTATATATATTTTGGATCGATTTAATGTATATGGTGTATCAAAGTCCCTATATATCCTTCGATTTGCACGAAATTTGGCATAGAGTACTGAATTGAGTGTAAAATGATGCGTGTAAAATTTCTTACAAATCTGTTCAGATTTAGATATACCTCCCATATTTATGTTCTTTACTACTTTAATACTTTCCTTACCGAACACAGACATTCGTTCAAACACATCTGAACGGATAGGGCTGTCGTATGCGGCTTTATAGTCGATGAATAGGTGGTATGTGTCGATGTGTTTTTCATGGGTCTTTTTTTTTGTTTGCGCAGTATTTGGCGCAAAGTGAAAATCTGGTCAATGGTGGATTTGCCAGGCCTAAAGCCGCATTTGTATGGTACAATAATGTCATTGCGATGGGAAGAGACTTATTCATCTATAGTTGGCATATATCGTATTGTCTCCTTTTTCTGAGCACGTGACACATGATGCTGCGGTTCCAATCATTGGGAGTGCATTCCTCTAGAAAAAAAATTGTACTAATCAGCTGGGGCATGATCCTGACTAGCATCTGACTACAGGGTTTAAATAGGTCGGCTGGTAATCTATCGGCACCTGCTGCTTTATTGTTCTTCAGCCGATTAATTGCTATTCTGACCTCATCTTGGCTAGGTGGTATACACAATATACCGTCGCCTCTTATTGGTTCTGTGGTATATTCTTCACCTCCACTATTTGATACCAGAAGCTTTTCTTCCGATAATTCTCTCTTGCAGTGCGTGTTACTGTTGAATGTAGTATTGCTTTTTTCGCCTCAGTAGCATTACGACACTCTTTTTGGTAATACTTGGGTAATTCTTTGCCATTGTGCTTCTATATTATTATCGGGACAAGGAGTGATTTCCTCATGCAAGTGGGTAGGGTAAGCGGAGTAGACTTCTGCTATCTGTTGTGTTTGCAGTATTTCGACATCGAGACTCCGTATTGTGTTACATCGCACCTCTTCTGCTACATTAGGACGAGTGAACGAGCGAACATTGGCAATGTTCCGAATAGATATTTGCTCCTCGTATCAATCGAACGTCTGAAACACTGGATGAATGAAATTTGTATTCTAGAGCGTATATATTTACTCCTGAAGGACATAGAGACCAGAAGTTGATAGTATACCCAATAGGAGTGGTTGACCTTTAAATTAATACCAATTATATTGTTGTATGTGGTCGGATGTGGGAGTAACACCTAAATATTTACAGGTATCTCCGTATTCGTATATTATTTAGTAACCCATTATCACTCTAGAGGGCGGAACTATAGCGCTGATTGCTTTGAAATGGTTCCATGTGGTTCCAGTTATGGTCAAGGATAACGCATATAATTTTCGGTGATGATCAGATAATAATTTTGGAATGAAGTGGGCCGAAAACTTAAATTTGTGTGTTATTTTCGAGTCAATCTATAGACCACAATTTAAAACTCAACATCACAACATAACCGACGGCAAAGAGAATCTGGACAAGTAAAGCCCTCGTCTACTGAATATTAGAAATATTTGTTGACATCTAGTCGGTGTAGAGGGTGCAAATATCTTGAAATATTTCCCAAGCTCTGAATATAGAACCATAGAAAGTTAGAATTCCGTGGTAGTTGTGTAGGGTATCATATGCTCGGCCCCGTCCGACTATACTGCTCCGCTCACTGGTTAAAAATAATTTTTAAAACCAGTAAGGAAAGTAGTAAAGTCGGACAGGGCCGACTATATGATACCCTTCACCACTATGTGTATATTGAACAGGACTATTAACATAAAATTTGATGAAAAAATATGTGATATTTATCTAAATGTGTATCTACCTTGATCCATCCATAAAGTATGTCAATCGACTTCAAACAAATATAAATAGGTCATCCGCTGGGCTTCTAGAAAACGCAACTACGTAATTCTATGCCCAATTTTGTACGTTGTGCAAACTTTGATGTCAATCTAACATGAGGAGTTTGATGCCCAATTTACTTGAAATCGGGCGAAAATATATATGGAAGCTCTATCCAAATATTAAGCGCTTTCAAACAAACTTGTCACAGGTTAGGTTATACTAATTTCAGAACGTTTTGTTCCTATAATAAAAGGGAGCTATATCAAATCTGGACCGATTTTCACGAAACAAGGCAGACATCACTCTAGGCTCAATTCAGTACGTTATGTCAAATTTCATGCAAATCGAAAGATAAATAGGGACCATTTACATTAAATCGGTTAAATATATATATGGGAGCTATATCTAAATCTGAACCGATTTTTCCTAATTTCAATAGGGTTCGTCCTTGGGCCAAATAAGTGACCTATGCCAAATTTCATCCAATTCGGATCATAAATGCGACCTGTACTTTGTTTACAATTTAACATGGACAGACAAACGGACAGACGGACCGACGGACGGACGGACATGCATAAATCGACTTAAAAAGTGATTCTATGCATATTCTCAAAAGGAACCATGTGTCTGTCTCGTTTCCTTTTGCCTGTTACAAACATATGCACAAAGACATAATACCCTGTACCACCGTGTGGTGAAGGGTATAAATACACGCTTACAATCTTAACACTAGATTGCCGAAGGCAGTCATTTTGACCGTTTTTCAATTTCAAGTACAAAAATAATTGTGTATATTATGACCCAGCTTTTTAAAATTTGGTGACTTTTTGTACCACATAGAACTACGTTTATTAATCATAGTAGCTGCTTCCTCCCCTCTTTCATTCCCCTTATTCACATGTGCTATACCTATATTGCCTAAAAGCGGTCATTTTGACCTTTTGTGAAATATTAAATAATCAAACTAATTTTATTATTGTATAAAGTAAATTTATTATACGACCAGATCAGTACAACAACATCGAAGCCCGTTTGCTACTCTAGAAATACAAACGAACACACAAATCGGGAAAAATAAATTTTATATTATTTCCAGTCGATATCACTCATAGAGTAAAGACTTCCTCTTTTTCTAACATTTTGTCCGAGCTCTTATTTTTTAAAAGGGGAAACTCGAGAGCCCTACCAACGAAAACAAATAATAACAACGTTTTGTATCATTGTAAATAATGTAAAAAATATTAAAAAATTAGTTAAAAAAAATTTCTTTACACAATAAAAATTCTTTCAGAATGAGGTCATTTTGACCGATTTTAGGCAATATAGGTATATACAAAATTCCCGTCTTTCTAGTGTTAAAAAAATATTTTTGTAAAGTCCACGCCTATAATAGACTATGAAAAGTTATTTTCAATCGTACTTAAAAAATATTCTTGTAAATTCCACGACTACAATAGAAAATATTATTTTAAAATTCCAACTCCTAATAGTCCTTATATATATACTTTATAGAAATCCTGAATTTTACAGTGAATTGACTCCCTACGCTTTAAAGCTCTAAGAAGCACTGTGAACAAAAAAAAGGAACCATAATGAAATTCATTATTACATTATCTCCACTGCAGTAAGCCGTCCGCATCATCATCGACATTCTCAGCAATAACAAATGCTAACGCTAAATTAATACCACAACAACAATAAACAAATTGCAATAAAATACGCAAAAATATTTGAAATTATCACATGAACGAACACCATTCAACAATTTCAGGATATCACAAACAAATATTTGTATCCTTAGGTGCGAATGAAAAAACGACAATAATTTCTGTTTGCACATTTTTTTCGTCGAAAATGTTTCATTCAATGCGATTGTGTTACGTTACACTTCAAGATGTGCCTTAAACAGCGCATCAACATGAGTTGGTGGTCTATCAATGTGTCATGACTATTGTGGCAAAATCATTATCATAATTGTGGAGAAATTTTCCCTCAAGCTATATTTTTTAAATAAATATAAAGGAATGCAGTAGTTTTTTCTCTTCGACTGAGTTTAGAATGATGTGTGTAAAATTTCTTGAAAATCGGTTCAGATTTAGATATAGCTTCAATATATACTTTCGACCGATTTAATGTAAATGGTTCACCAAAGCCCCTATATATCCTTCGATTTCCACGAAATTTAGCATAGCTTAATGAATTAGGCCTAGAAGGATGTGTGTAAAATTTCTTGACAATCGGTTCAGATTTAGATATAGCTCCCATATTTATGTTCGACCGATTAGGTGTAACTGGTTCACCAAAGTCCCTATATATCTTTCGATTTCCACGAAATTTAGCATAGCGTAATGAATTAGGTCTAGAATGATGTGTGTAAACTTTCTTGAAAATCGGTTCAGATTTAGATATAGCTCTTATATATATTTTGGATCGATTTAATGTATATGGTGTATCAAAGTCCCTATATATCCTTCGATTTGCACGAAATTTGGCATAGAGTACTGAATTGAGTGTAAAATGATGCGTGTAAAATTTCTTACAAATCTGTTCAGATTTAGATATACCTCCCATATTTATGTTCTTTACTACTTTAATACTTTCCTTACCGAACACAGACATTCGTTCAAACACATCTGAACGGATAGGGCTGTCGTATGCGGCTTTAAGTCGACAAATAGGTGGAATGTGCCGATGTGTTTTTCATGGGTCTTTTCCTAGATCTGGCGCAAAGTGAAAATCTGGTCAATGGTGGATTTGCCAGGCCTAAAGCCGCATTTGTATGGTACAATAATGTCATTGCGATGGGAAGAGACTTATTCATCTATAGTTGGCATATATCGTATTGTCTCCTTTTTCTGAGCACGTGACACATGATGCTGCGGTTCCAATCATTGGGAGTGCATTCCTCTAGAAAAAAAAATTGTACTAATCAGCTGGGGCATGATCCTGACTAGCATCTGACTACAGGGTTTAAATAGGTCGGCTGGTAATCTATCGGCACCTGCTGCTTTATTGTTCTTCAGCCGATTAATTGCTATTCTGACCTCATCTTGGCTAGGTGGTATACACAATATACCGTCGCCTCTTATTGGTTCTGTGGTATATTCTTCACCTCCACTATTTGATACCAGAAGCTTTTCTTCCGATAATTCTCTCTTGCAGTGCGTGTTACTGTTGAATGTAGTATTGCTTTTTTCGCCTCAGTAGCATTACGACACTCTTTTTGGTAATACTTGGGTAATTCTTTGCCATTGTGCTTCTATATTATTATCGGGACAAGGAGTGATTTCCTCATGCAAGTGGGTAGGGTAAGCGGAGTAGACTTCTGCTATCTGTTGTGTTTGCAGTATTTCGACATCGAGACTCCGTATTGTGTTACATCGCACCTCTTCTGCTACATTAGGACGAGTGAACGAGCGAACATTGGCAATGTTCCGAATAGATATTTGCTCCTCGTATCAATCGAACGTCTGAAACACTGGATGAATGCCTTCCATCTATCACAACATGATCAATTTGATTTCTCGTTTCTTGATCGAGATGCTTGAATTTGATGCTGCTAACTACCATGATTTTTGTTGCCATGGAGTCAATCAACCTCATGTTGTTGTCGGATGTTTCTTCTTGCAGACTGAATTTTCCGACGGTGGAGCCCACAATATTTTCCCTTCCGATTTTTGTATTAAAGTCTCCTAGCAGAATTTTAAAGTCATGACCAGGGCAGCGCTCATATGCTGTTACTAGGCGCTCGTAAAATATGCCTTTGGTCTGTTCAACTTTGTCTCCCGTTGCTGAAAGAGCGCAAATAAGGCTGATGTAGAAAAACGGATTATAGCAATTCGCTCACCTCAAATATAGAAGTTATATCCAAATATGGAAGTTAAATCCAAAAATGAACCGATTTCAACGAAACTTATCACAGGTTAGGTTATAGTAATTTCAGTACGTTTTGTTCCTATCAGCCATATATTGGATCCTTGTTGCGTCAATTACTTGAAATCAATCTATAATGTAAGGGAGTTATATCTAAATCTCAACCGATTTTCTCGAAACTTGGCACACATCAGTCTGAACTACATTCAGTACGCTATTCCAAATTTCGTGCAAATCGAAGGATATATAGGGACTTTTGTGCACCATTTACATGAAATCGGACGAAACTATATATGGGAGCTATATCTGAATCTTGACCGATTATCACGAAACTTGGCAGACATCACTCTAGACTCAATTCAGTACGTTATGCCAAATTTCGTGCAAACCGAAAGACATATATTGACTTTCGTGCACCATTTACATGAAATCGGACGAAACTATATATGGGAGCTATATCTAAATTTGGACCGAAACTTGGCAGACATCATTCTAGGCTCAAGTCAGTACGATGTACCAAATTTGGTGCAAATCGACAGATAAATAGGGCCTTTAGTGCACCATTTACTTTAAATCGTACGAAATTATATATGGGAGCTTTATCTAAATCTGGACCAATTTTCTCGAAACTTGGCAGACATCACTCTAGGCTCAATTCAGTACGTTATGTCAAATTTCGTGCAAATCGAAAGATATTTAAGAACTTTGGTGCACCATTTACCTTAAATCGGACGAAAATATATATGGGAGCTATATCCAAATCTGAACCGATTTTCAATAAACTTGGCACACACCATTCTAGGCCTAATTCAGTACGCTGTGCAAAAATTTGGTGCAAATCGACAGATATATAGATATTTTCTCGAAACTTGGCAGACATCAATCTAGGCTCAATTCAGTACGTTATGACAAATTTCGTGCAAACCGGAAGATATATAGGGACTTTGGTGCACCATTTACATGAAATCGGACGAAACTATATATGTGAGCTATATCTAAATCTGGACCGATTTTCACGAAACTTGGCGGACATCATTCTACGCTCAATTCAGTAAGATACGCCAAATTTCGTGCAAATCGAAAGATATATAGGGACTTTGGTGCACCATTTACATGAAATCGGACGAAACTATATGGGAGCTATATCTAAATTTGTACCGATTTTCACGAAACTTGGCAGACATCATTCTAGGCTTAAGTCAGTACGTTGTACAAAAATTTCATGCCAATCGAAAGATATATAGGTACTTAGGAGCAACATTTACATTAAATCGGACGAAAATATATATGGGAGCTATTGATTGTGATTTGTTGGCGATGGTGTTGGGTGTTCGTTTTTCGTCACCAAGCTATTAAATTTGCCGTTTTTCTTTTCTTTTTTGGGACCTGAAGTCAAACGATATATCTAAATCTGAACCGATTTTCTCCAATTTCAATAGGGTTCATCCTTGGGCCATATAAGTGACATGTGCCAAATTTCATCCAAATCGGATCATAAATGCGACCTGTACTTTGTTCACAAAAATACATGGACGGACAGACGGGCATGCATAAATCGACTCAGAAAGTAATTCTATGCATATTCCCAAAAGGAATCATGGGTCTATCTCGATTATTTTTGTCTGTTACAAACATATGCACAAAGACATAATACCCTGTACCACAGTGTGGTGAAGGGTATACAATTTGAATTTATTTGCTGATGTTAATATTTCGCACTACCTGCACACAATGAACATTGTTGCATACATTATGGGTTGGTTTTTACTTGTTTTGCATATTTCTTATATTCTGGATTTTTTTTTTCAAGAATATAAACACACATTCTGTGTGTATGTGTATACAATGTAAATAAATTTTTATTGCAGTAAATATTCCTACAATTGCAATGTTTTCAACTACATAGACTTCTTGTTGATTTTTTAAGAATGTAAAAATAAATTTTGATAAAAATGAACATCTATAAATTTTATTAATAATGGAATGGAATTCTAGTTTTTTGTTAAATACTCACCCTAGCAAACATGGATATCATTTATCATGGATATCATGATCAAATTTATTATTTGCCTTAAATTGAAGGAATATCTAAACATATAGACAATAAGCATTTTGCCTATATTACCATAGCCTCTCTTTCACCAAAATGTCTATATAATTTTTCTTTAGGGTTGATTATACCCTTCACCACACTGTGGTACAGAGTATTATGTCTTTGTGCATATGTTTGTAACGGGAAAATAATCGAGATAGACACATGGTTCCTTTTGAGAATATGCATAGAATCACTTTCTAAGTCGATTTATGCATGTCCGTCAGTCCGTCTGTCCGTCTGTCTGTCCATGTTAAATTGTAAACAAAGTACAGGTCGCATTTATGATCCGAATTGGATGAAATTTGGCATAGGTCTCTTATTCGGCCCAAGGATGAACCCTATTGAAATTTGAGAAAATCGGTTCAGATTTAGATATAGCTCCCATATATATTTAACCGATTTAATGTAAACGGCCACTAAATATCTTTCGATTTGCACGAAATTTGGCACAGCCTAATCATTTAGGTCTAGAATGATGTCTGCCAAGTTTCGTGAAAATCGGTCCAGATTTAGATATAGCTCCCATATATAGATTCGTCCGATTTCATGTAAATTGTGCCCCAAAGTCCCTATATATCTTTTGATTTACTCGAAATTTGGTATAACGTACTGAATTAAGCCTAGAGTGATGTCTGTCAAGTTTGGAAAAAATCGGTCCAAATTTAGACATTGCTCCCATATATAGTTTCTTACGATTACATGTAAATGATGCCCCAAAGTCCCTATATATCTTTCGATTTGCACGAAATTTGGCATAACGTACTGAATTGAACCTAGAATGATGTCTACTAAGTTTCGAGAAAATCGGTCCAGATTTAGATATAGCTCCCATATATAGTTTCGTCCGATTTCATGTAAATGGTGCACCAAAGTCGCTATATATCTTTCGATTTGCACGAAATTTGGCGTAACGTACTGAATTAAACCTAGAGTGATGTCTGCCAAGTTTGGAGGAAATCTGTCCAGATTTAGATATAGCTCCCATATATAGTTTCGTCCGATTTCTTGTAAATGGTTCACTAAAGTCCCTATATATCTTTCGATTTGCACGAAATCTGGCATAACGTACTGTCTGCCAAGTTTCGTGAAAATAGGTCAAGATTTAGATATAGCTCCCATATATAGTTTCGTTCGATTTCATGTAAATGGTGCACCAAAGTCCCTATATACCCTTCGATTTGCACAAAATTTGGCATAACGTACTTAATTGAGCCTAGAATGATGTCTGCCAAGTTTCGTGGAAATCGGTCCAGATTTAAATATAGCTCCCTTTTATTATAGATTGATTTTAAGTAATTGACGTACTAAGGAACCAATAGGAACAAAACGTTCTGAAATTAGTACAAGTTTGTTTGAAATCGCTTAATATTTGGATAGAGCTTCCACATATATTTTCGCCCGATTTCAAGTAAATTGGGCATCAAACTCCTCAAGTTAGTCAGATTGACATCAAATTTTGCACAACGTACAAAACTGAGCATAGAATTACGTAGTTGCGTTTTCTAGAAGTACCGACATAGCCCTTCGGATGACCTATTTATACTTGTTTGAAGTCGATTGACATACTTTATGGATAGATCTAGGTAGATTCACATTTAGATAAATATCACATTTTTTTTCATCCAATTTTATGTTAATAGTCCTGTTGAATATACCCATAGTGGTGAAGGGTATCATATAGTCGGCCCCGTCCGACTTTACTACTTTCCTTACTGGTTTTAACTTGTCGTTTTGTTTTGACTTTTCTTTACACTTGCTATTGACCATATCATGTTCTCAGCAGGCTACTACTTGTTATCTTGACTGTGATTTGTTGGTGGTGATGGTGTTGGTGTTCGTTTTTCGTCACCAAGCTATTAAATTTCAAACGATGTCTACAACGGCGTTATGCATGTTAGCAGCTAATTAACTTAATTGGATAGATGGCTGGCTGGCTGGCTGGCTGGCTGGCTGGCTGACTGAATGGATGGATGAATGATATGCGAAAGCATGAAGAAGATTTTAGTGGGAAAGCATGAAGAAGAATGTAAGCAGAATTTAGTGGCATGGAAACTTAGCTCAATTAAATAAATATACTTAAAGAGATTTCTCAAAAAAAAAAAAAAAAAAAAAAATGTCTATGTTTTTATTAAATAAATTTTATTGGATGAAAAGTATTGAAATGATTTTCTACTGAAACAGATAGGAGCTTGAGACATATTTTTGCGCGATTAATTAAATTATTTGTTTAAAAATAGTTAGTGGTAAGTGAAGAGGTGTTGAATATTACCACAGATAGTAAACAAGATATTCAAGCAATATATTTCTATATAGTAACATCGAAAACTTCCTTTCGATTCACGTAATTTTACACAGCGAAATTTTACACAGAGATTACAGAAGAAACCACGATATTTCTCAAAACGAAATTTCGTTGGCGATTCCTTAATGGTCTTTGGAGCATTTTATAGCGACGGAATGCTTGATTTCGCATTTCCTAGTTGTCGAATTAATTCAATGGAGTACGTTCAAGTCTGTCTGTCCATCTTTTGAAATCGCAATGAAGACAGCAACATTGCTAGTACTCTAGAATGGGATATATCGGTCCACGTCTTTGTGTAGCCCCCATATAACGGTAACCTCACTATTTTGAACACGCTTCAAGTGTTATAGGTTCCCATTT
Organism: Musca vetustissima; assembly: GCF_032173495.1. Taxonomy (NCBI): domain Eukaryota; kingdom Metazoa; phylum Arthropoda; class Insecta; order Diptera; family Muscidae; genus Musca; species Musca vetustissima. The sequence goes on along the minus strand of NW_026873574.1, from coordinate 4,077 downwards.
TATAGCACATCACTGTGCCAAAAATTACTAATATTGACCAAGGTTCAGTATTTTTGGGATTTTGACACTTTTTCCAATCAAACAATAAGAAAACCAGTAAGTAATGTTCAAAAGTCGGACGGGGCCGACTAGTTGATACCCTCCACCACTATGGGTACATGCAAGACATGTTAATATCTACAATATCCTGTAGATGCAGAAATTTCGCATACATCAGTCGGGACCTAATTCAGTACTCTGTGCAAAAATTTGCTTCAATCGGAACAATATTGGGAGTTTGGTGCACAATTTACTTTAAATCGGACGACACTATATATGGTAGCTATATCTAAATCTGAACCAATTTCAACTAAACTTCGCATTCATCAATGACCTAACTTAGTACGCTGTGCAAAATGTTGTCTCAATCGGATAAATATTGGCAGTATGGTGGTCCATTTACATAAAATCGGACGAAACTAAATATGGCAGCTATATCTAAATCTGAACCGATTCCAACAAAATTTGGCATTCATCAGTCGGGACCTCATCTAGTACGCTGTGCAAAATTTTGCTTCAATCGTACCAATATTGGACGTTTGGAGAACTATTTACATCAAATCGGACGATACTATATATGGGCGTTATATCTAAATCTGACCCGATTTCAGCAAAATTTTGTCTCAATCGGATAAATATTGGCAGTATGGAGCTTCATTTATAAAAAATGAGACGAAACGATATATAGCAGCTGTATCTAAATCTGAACCGATTCCAACAGAATTTCACATACACCAGTCGGGACCTAATTCAGTAGTCTGTGCAAAATTTTGCTTTAGTCGGACCACTATTGGGAGTTTGGTGCACTATTTACATTAAATCGGACGAAACTATCATCGGAGCTATATCTAAATCTGAACCTATTTCAACAAAACTTGGCATATAACTATATAGACTTAATTCAATACTCTGTGCAAAATTTTTCCTCAATCGGGTCACTATTGGCAGTTTGGTGCATCAATAAGTTAAAATCGGATGAAAATATATATGGGAGCTATATCTACCTCTGAACCGATTTTCTCCAATTTCAATAGGGTTCGTCTTTGGGCCTATTAAGTGACCTGTGCCAAATTTCATCCAAATCGGATCATAAATGGGACCTGTACTTTGTTAACAAAAATACATGGACGGACGGACATGCATAAATCGACTCAGAAAGTGATTCTATGCATATTCTCAAAAGGAACAATGGGTCTATCTCGATTTTTTGCCCGTTGCAAAAGACAAAATACCCTGCACCACAGTGTGGTGAAGGTATAAAAAGGGGGTTGTATGGGGACTACCCCTAAAAGGGGGCGAATATTAATCATTTTTGGGAGGAGGTTTGTTACCATATACGACTACAACTCGAAACCAGTGAGCGGTTGGTTGGTTGGAGCGGTCCTCTAACTTTCAGAGGATGTTTATTCCGAGTCTGAGTAATATTTCGTGATATTTGCCCCCTCTTTTTTTCGAATATTCAGTACAGTCCTTCTAATTACTTGTCCAGATTACCTTCACGGTGGGTTGTGTTGTGATTTTCGGATTATACTCGACTCGAAAACACACAAAAAATTAAGTTTTCGGTCCATTTCATCCCAAAATTTTAATCTGATCATCACCGAAAATTGTAGGCGTTGTTCTTGACCATAACTGGAACTTCATGAAAAATTTCAAGCCATCAGCGCGATATTTCCCCCTCTAAAGTGGTAATGGGTTACTAAATAATATCTGAATACGTAAGCCCCTGTAAATATTTGACTGTAACTTCCACATCTGAGTAGATACATCACTATATTTGGTATCAATTTAAAGGCCAACCACTCCTCTTGGATATGCTATCAACTCCTCGGGTCTACATCCTGCAGGAGTAAATATATATGCCATAGAATACAAATTTTGTCATTTTTTACACAAAAGTCAGGGTCAATTTGACCCGCTAAATATTGACCGATCTTTATCAAAACATGCATGCTTATTCTCCGGCCTGATCCCCTTCTTCATGCAAAAATTCGCGGTGTTTGGGCCATAATTGCGGCCTCTGGAGCGACCAGAAAAACCGACAAAAATAATGTTTTTGGTCCATTTCATCCCCTAAATATTAACCGATCCTTTCCAAAAACAAAAGGGATCTTCATTGGCCAGAACCCATCCTACATGCTAAATTTCGTGAAGATTGGTCCATAACTGTGGCCTGTATCGTGTTTACAAATTATAATGGACAGACGGACGGACGGACACACATGTCTAGATCGACTCAGCTAGTCGAGATATGACGATCGGTATACTTAAAGGTGGGTCTAGGACCAATATTTCGCGGCGTTACAAACATTTGGGGCTGCACAAAGCTATAATACCCTGACAAGATAGTTGTGTAGGGTATAATTAGTGCCTCACAACCACTCACATAGAACGGTCGGGAGCACCGTGTCTTTTTATTTCTTATACAGGCGAGCTGCGGCTGTCTGTATATATTTTCTACATGGGGACTCCAGAAAAACTGGACCTATATTTATAATTTTTAGTGGAGTAATTTGGTACCCAATAAGAACCCAATGTACAAAATTTCAGAGAATTCAGTTATAAAACGAGCGCAAGACCCCAAAAATACCGAAAATTAGGGGTACCCTTATATGGGGGCTATCCGAAAAAATGGACCTTTATTTATAATTTTTGGTAGGGAGATTTGCTACCCAATAAGAACTCAAAGTACCAAGTGTAAGCGAATTCAGTTAAAAAACGCGCTTAAGAACCTCAAAATACCTACAATTTGGGGGTTTCTTTATATGGGAGCTATGCCTAACCGTGGACCGATTTTCAATAGGGTTCGTCCTTGGGCCAATTAAGTGACCTGTGCCAAATTTCATCCAAATCGGATGATAAATGCAACCTGTACTTTGTTAAGAAAAATACATGGGCAGACGGACATGCATAAATCGTCTCAGAAAATGATTCTATGCATATACTCAAAAGGAACCATGGGTCTATCTCGATTATTTTTGCCTGTTACAAACATATTCACAAAGACATAATACCCAGTGTGGTGAAGGGTATAAAAAGTAGTAAAATCGGACTGGCCCGACCCTACATTGTGCAAAATTGTGTGTCAATCGGAAAAACATTTGGATTTTGGTGCACCATTTACTTAAAATCGGACGAAAATATAAATGGGGGCTATATCGGAATCTGAACCGATTTCAACGAAACTTCCCAGAGATTAATTTACATTAACTTTGGACTTTACTGCCTAGTTTACATTAAATCGGACGAAAATATTTATTGGAGCTATATCAAAATCTGAACAGATTTTCACGAAACTCAAGACAAATCATTCTAGACTTAATTCAAAACGCTATGCCAAATTTCGTCCCAATCGAACGTATACAAGTACTTTGAGGCACTATTTACATTAAATCGGACGAAAATGTATATGGGAGCTATATTTGAATCTGAACCGATTTTCACGAAACTTAACACACATCATTCTAGACTTAATTTAGTACATATATACAGCGACTTTAATTTTTCAAGATTTTCAATGGGCTGGTAACTGAATACAAATGTTTGTTAAGGTTTGTAACTTTGCACATATATAATTGAAGATTTAAAAGAGAAGAAAAATAATTTACAAACAAATTTTGTTATTGTTTTGTTGTTGTTATTTGTAATTCAAGAAAAGTCCTTATTTTTGATAGCGGGCATGATAACTCCTCACTGGAACATCGGAATCCGAAAATTCCAACGGTGTTAGAAAGAGTACATGTCTGGCTCTCGTATGAACTAGGATTATTGACTTCGCTCTAAAATTAACAAATGGTGGAAAATCGCCGATTTTTTACCAAAAACCAAGTTAAACCAGTAAGGAAAGTAGTAAAGTCGGACGGGGCCGACTATATGATACCCTTCACCACTATGGGTATATTAAACAGGCCTATTAACATAAAATTGGATGAAAAAAATATGTGATATTTATCTAAATGTGAATCTACCTAGATCTATCCATAAAGTATGTCAATCGACTTCAAACAAGTATAAAGAGGTCATCGGTTGGGCTATGTC
>NW_026873573.1:0-14841 GCF_032173495.1 Musca vetustissima | reverse complement strand
CAACAACTCACCTCCTTACCCTGAACATTTAAATCACAAGATTAAAATGTTCTTATTTTACACACAAATTTCTTGGCTCATTTAACCATAGATTAAATTACTAAATAGCAGATAGCAGATTCCCTTTCCTCGTGTAAAATATGTGATTTCGGCTTATAATTAGTCCTCTACACTGACTAAAAAACATGTCAACAATATATTCTTCGGTCCATAGGGGATGACCCTATATATCATATGATCACTACCTTGACCCCAAATGGAAGCTCACAATTGGAAAATATAGTGTGCTAATGTATACTCAAAACATAAATTTTGTGTAACTCCCACATTCGGGTAGATACATCACTATCATGTCTACGTCATTTACGCCATTAATACAAATGTTGCCAGCTAGGTATGTCCAGGAAGGATCATCATGATCTATAGAGGTCTAGAGGTACAAAAGAGAGCATATCGGGTTAGCCAACAATACATACATATGTAAATTACAATGATGGTTTTGTGCACACTGATAGAATCATTGAGAGAATAATTTTCGATGTCGAGAATAATGTCGAGTGCGAACACATAATTTGGATTGTATTTATACTCTATCAAAGTGAACATGGTTGCCTTTTTGGTGAAAATTGATCTATATCAAGAGATTTAGTAAACAGAATTGAATTCAATTCACAATGATTCAGTTGAGGATGCAATATAGACTTAGAACACCCACCACTGATAGCAGAAGCTTCCAAAACAAGCCAGAGGGTTTTTTTTAATAGCTGAGATTAGGGAGGTGTGCTGGGGCCGAATTGATGACATGGTCCACATGACATAGTATAGCTCTTCAATTGCAACTAACCCCTTCTTGGCAACGGCCACAATCTATACAGGTCACAGCTTTTGTGAACCTGCAGTTAGAAGCTATGGCCGTAATTTCTACAACGGTGTTGCTTTTCAAGTTTCAGTTAGAAGCTATGGTCGTAATTTCTACATCGGTGTTGCTTTCAAGTTTCATCGCCTCTGATAATATTCCGAATTTTATTTCTATATTTTTCCTCTAAATATTGTCGTGCCTATCAGTTTTTGAAGGACTTTTCTTACGAGAACATAGATACAATAGCGACACTATTCCTCAATAATATGTAAGGCCAATAATATTTAACCCTAACAACCAGATACGTTCGTACCTTTTTTAATTAAAATTGCTGTAAAATTTGCAGTAATGGAGATATTTGGATCAAATTATGAGGAATCATTCTCGAGATGTTTCTACTCATAATGGATGAAAAAATTAAAATATATATATATATATATATATTATTTACATGGATCTAAATTAGTGGTTCCCCAATCTGCCTTCTACGAGCCGCCATGATGGTCCCTTGTTATCTAGAGCTATAAAAATTTGCAGAGATGTTGGGGAATACCTAAACTAGATCCCTATAAAAATAAGGTTTTTCATCAATTATGAAAAAAACCTTAACACATTTACAAACTCATTTATAATAATAATATCTGATGTATATAGATTATCAATTAACCTGGATTTTAATATATATATAATTTTGAGTTGCTACATCTTGCTCAGAGTCGTATAAACTAATTTCTAAATGAATCCAAAGTCTAGAAACCTTCTCAAAGATATGTGTATATCTATATCGGAATTTGCAAAAGTAGAATGTCATCGAACAATCGGAAACTCTTTCCAACAGAAGAAGAATATCGAATATTCTAAGCCAAGGGATATCTAAAGTGTGTGAAAAAAAGGGAAACGACCAGAATAAACACATTTTTTCAACTACAAAATGCTCTTGTTTTGATGATTATAGGAATCCCATCTTTACAAAACAAAAACTGATTATTGTGAAAGAATAAGTTATTTTAGTCTTTAAGCTAAGATGCTATAAAACGTTTATATAACTTACAGAATTTTGTTATAGGATAATTTTTGAAACAGTTTAGTAAACATTTTCCTTCTGGTTATGGTTGTAATGGCTATAGTATTGTGTAGTTGAAGAATTTTTATTAAGGAAAAGTTTAATATTTCGGAAATTTAAATTTATTTAAAAAATCAGAGAACCACCTTTGAAGGCAGTATAAAAATATATTGCGTTTCATTATAAAAAAAATTAAAGAATTTATTAACACACTAAAAATAAAAACTCATTATGTTATATACCTCTTTTCAATTAAAATAATAGTTATCAATTTATAATCTCTCACCTCTCCACTTCTTATTCGCCACACCGCCATAGAACAGGGTTTGTAGGGTTTTTTTAAAAATGTGCCTAATTTGGTAAATTAGTTCTCTATTCCTCTTATTACAAAGTTTTTAATTAATTAAAAAATAAATAAAATTGTTGAAAGAAAAAAGAAAGCATAACATTAGTTAGAAAAAATTTACATTTTAGCCAAAGGAAAAAACACACTCACAAGCCATATTAGAGAAACTTTAAACATTCACTTGACAAGCAAACAACAAAAAACATAAACATACATACAGCATACCATAGATGACATATTATCAACCGATTATAACAACTATATAAACACACAGCTCTATAAATCAAGTTTTTAAGAACAAAAATATATCCATGAAAAATCTCATACACATACATGTGTATGTGATAACATAGTATATATATGCAAGTTTATATACACATACCCCAAACATATAACAACCAAAGAAAACTGTAGTTAGAACAAATTTGCAAAGGAAAATCATTAAACGATAACAAAAATAACTCGTATCTCTATATAACATACATACAAACATACTATATATCTATCCGTGACATTCAGAAAGGAAGGAAAAAACAGAAAACAAAACAAGCCAAACACATGTACTCGAAATACCTACCTACTAACATCCCCGTTATTTATATAGATCACTTGCCTAAATATAAAAAATATAAAACATTACAAATCAATATTTCATAATGCCATACAAACATACATACCCACATATAAGCATACATACATACATTGAGATGTTTGAATGCCCAGATTGGGATGTTATACCACATACATCTAGCTACGAATAGGACTCGAGCAAACGGTTTGAACTCGATCGCAAAACAACAACAACTACCGGAAATGAATTAAAGAGAATACCAGTCCGAATATAATATAACCAACCAACCATTGAGGGTTGATGACGGAACAATAAAACAACAACAACCAACCAACCAAACAACAATTTTAGGTCTGAGTAGAAAAAAAGTTCTTTTTTATTTGTTGTCTTTTCTCAAAGAACAAAACTAAGGCCATAGTTAAATAATAAATACATTTTTGATTATAATTATTATGTACTATTATTATTATGCATTATTATTATTTTATTTTTATATAATTAAAAAAAAATATTATTATTAACTATTTATATACTATAGTATAGAAAAACATTGTATATATAGACATACATATGTAAAAGTATCGAATAAATAAAGCAAAACAAACCAAATAAAAAACAGAGCTATACAACCATATAACTAAATAGTTAAATTAAATAAAAGAAAATCTTTCTACCACAGCAACAACCATAAAAAAACAGAAGTACATAAATTACAAACTACAGTATCGGATCGATCATATTGTACAGGTACACCAATCAATCTCCTTCTCCATTTTTCCTTCTTTTTATACCAAAAAATATTTTCTTTTTTTGAAAATTACGAAATTTTAAGAGAAAATCCATTCTAAACATTTGTCGAATTTCATTAATCATTCCTCACCGGTTCTCCAACATTATCCGTTTACACAGAGCAACACAAAATTTGAAATTAAAGTTGTTAATGTAGATTTCTGGTGTACAATGATGTCGTATTATATTTAGATATAGAAAATAGTAATTGTTTATGATAATATTTATGAATTGTTTATATTTTTAAAATCTCTATGAAGAAAAATTAAGATCTGAGACCCATCACTAAGTCAACCGGTGCAATACTAAATCTTCGGGTTGGAAACTATAGGTCGACTTTTTATTCTTACATGTTGAAGATATATCTTCAGAATCTCTATGAAGAATATTAAGATCTGAGACGCAAAACAAAGTCAACACAGCCTAATACCAAGTCATTGGGTTTAAAACCATAGGTCGATCCAATCGATAACTTATATGTTATCATATATGGATAACATACATCTTATATGGATAACATATAAGTTGTATATTCCCTATGCAAAGTATAACCTAGAACCTAGGACGGAAATCAAACATTCTGGGGTTCTATATTCTGAGCCTGGGAAATATTTCGAGATATTTGCAGCCTCTTTACTGATTATAGGCTAACATCTCCACTTTCTAACCCTGTCATATCTTCCAGTCATGTTTTCTCGAGATAAATATTTACGCAATAAAATAAAAATTTGGTCACATAGGTTTTGGTTGATTTGACCCTCGGAATATTGACCGATCATCATCTAACCGGTCGTTCTACGTATTTGGTCATTTGGTCTAGGTAATGGCCTCTATAGCGACTAGAAAATCTAACAAAAATAAAGTTTTTGGTTCATTGCGCCACCCTAAATATCATCTCAACATCACCAAAATTTATACAAAGCGTCAACGCTCCCACAAAAATGCAGGTACCAATTCATCGCACGTATTTGGACGTGATGTCCTCCTTGGATGAGAAGCAGAGCCCATCTAAAACTTCAAAGGGCCAACACCAACTACCAGGGTAGATCCGCAAACCTAGGGGCCCTGAGACCAGTGCTACCGAAATATTCGTTCAGGTTGATAGCCGAAGCTAATACCCGTAGAATTCCAAACTGTTCCAGACTACCAAGATAGATCCGCAGTACTAGGGGCCCTGACACCAGTGCTAGCGAAATATTCATCCAGGTTCATAGCCAAAGCTAATACCAGTAGAATTCCAAACTGTTCGAGAGTGGTCACCCACAGACTGTAGCCATTAGAATTAATATTTGTAGGGAAAGGGAATAAAAGGCAAAAATGAACACCAACATCCTACGCCATTGATAGCCGCCATGCATCCCACCTTTTCACACTTTCATTGGATTTCACTCCTCGTCGAAGTCTTAAACAGTCTATTGGTGTTATATTTATTATAACAGCCTGGTACTCCTGCAATGGGAGAAATGCCCAACGATGCCTCAATATCACTGTGTACCACATGGTCAATAATCTGTGGTGAAATATTGCTGTCCTGGGTTCTTGGATATAGCTTAAACTTGGACGGGATAATCAGAGATATTTCAAAAAATAGACGTGGAGAATATAATAGAGGATATACATAAAAATGCATATATAGATAACCCGAGGTATATCGCAGAATATTGTGAATAAAAAGTAGAGATTCAGCTTACTTTACACAGAAAAACAGAATGTATGATTGTGTAAAAGCATTGAATAGGGGCTGCGGAGCGTAAAAGAAGTACAATGAATTCTTGAAGCGCAACCGGCTTTTCTCCAAAGTTTGGTAAAAATAAATACAAGTTCTTTGAACTAGGATTTTAATAAGAGAACAATTATATAAAATTAAAATCAATAACGGATTATAAGAAGATTGAGGGAATGAAATGTGAAAGACATCTACAGAAACGGCAATGTAAATTTATTTGCAGCACCTATGGAAATATACAAGTTAAGTGTTCTAACAACTTTTTAAAAAGTCGTTAAAGGTGGGAGATTAGCCAAACTCTGAGTATTTGAGCAGATCGAAAGTACCGACCAGACCACTGACAGAAAAAGGTCAGGGATTTGCCGCTTGTGTTGCTAAAAATCTTCATAAAACGATTGTCGATTATTCCAAAAGGTGGCAATAATATCAAATGTGTTTTCAGTAACAGTATTCCATAAACCGAACCTTAAGAGGACACCTCCCACTGTTTTCGGTTTCAGAAATTGAACTTTGTATTGAATTCAAACCTGAAACTACAAAAGGATATCTCAAAACTAATTTTCAAAAAAATCTTTAAAATATAACCGGTACATGGTGTAAACGGCAGGCGGTGCCAAGAGAGTTTCTGAGAAATTTAAAACTTGTTTTTCCCCAAGCAGGATTTTTTACGACTTGCAGCCTGACACATATTTTCAATTATATCCTGGCTGACAGCAAACAATTTTCAAATAAAAAAAAATCCACTCCGATGGATTCAACCTTTAAATGAGCTTCTGTACAATTTTCTTTGTGTGACAATATGGCTTTGGCCGATGTTGTTGTTTGAGCCGATGTGTGACAGCTTCCACTGTTATGGTATACAATGTGGTGTACCACTCAAATTGTGGTGTACCACTCAGAATTGACCGTCGTGCTTTGCAGTCAGCATATGACCAACATTGCTTAGAAGTCCTACTTCCACTAGTAATCATCGTTGGATTGGGTTCGTAACCAAAGACTCAATCGACCGATAAAAGTTTTTGTGGCTAAAAATGGCATTTTCCCACAAAAAAATTAATTAATAATTACTCTAGTTTTTGGTAATAATTAAAATTACATTTCCTAAATAAAAAAAAGAAAAAAAAACAACAAAAATATCCCCACAAATTATGTCAATATTTTTTCTTCCTCTGGAAGTCTTCAGAAACGTGTCCACAATGTTACAAATCTTCAAAATAAGACTTCGAAATATGAAATCGAGAATGGAAGGGTGGCCTGCTTAATAAACAACAGAACAATATCGATCCTTGATGTGTCGGAAATTGTCTCCTTATTTTGAGATATTAAGAGCTGAGACTAAACAATTTTGAGAACATTTGTTAAGAAACGGTGAACCTTAATGTGAATCCTATTAGTTTTGAGTTGATATATCGATAAACTAATATACTATAAATTTGGAAAAAATCCAATGCAGTTTTTTCTTTAGAAATAATGTCATAAATTCGACTCAATTAGTCCTGACATGGAAGGGAGAAGAACAAAATAATGTGAACAATTTCTCATTACATCAAGTAGTCTGGAATAATTTCGATTCAGAGACGAAGGACATATGTATAGGCTCTTTTTCGATCTTATCCCATATAGATGAAATAGTAATTACGAATCTATATTTTATAACTTGAAATAAAGGCTAATAATATATAATAGTTTCATATTAAAATTAAGATTTGAGTAAACTTCGTACTCAAATCTTAATTTTAATATCTACAATAGAATATATTTGAAATATATTATATTTTATACTATTCTATCTACAGGACATCAAACTACACCAGAAATAATGCATTAATTACTTTTTATTTAAAATTTATGATTGTCTTCAACAAATAAGAAAATCGATTAGTAGAATGAAAGAAATTACAAATATATAAATTGGATAACAAAGAAACAAAACAAGAAATTTAAAACGTAAAAATAACTACGACATGAGCGCACAAAAAAACTTTAACATACGAAACTCTTTAACAAAAATATCTACGGAAATAAAATAATATTTGATAAAAAAAAAGTATTAGGCATATATAGTGAACGAGTAACTGTAGGATCTTATGGTAGATTTAACCAATTAACTACAAACCAACAAAAAAATAACCCATCCAATTTCCCATTCTCCACCTTCTCCTCCACCAATAATATAATATTTGTAAAGAAAATAATTGATATAAGAATCAAAAAAAACGTAAATAGATGATAGAACAAAACAAAATCGATGAAATAGTAAATATAACGTTAAAGTGTGTAGTTAAGTCGAATATATCTCGAATATTCTATAATATTTTGTTTCAGATCAATAGAAGACCCTACCCCGACGTTTTGTGTAAAAGAAGAAATAGCAAATGTATCATTTATGGAGGGACAGTGAATTTTGTAGTACCTAGACATATTTTCGATTCCCCGGGGTTCATAGCTTCAATGAGAAAATATATGTTGAACTGGCGTATTTGATTACTAATTTAGGAAATGTTCGGAAATGTTTTCTTATTCAAATGACAGCATTGAAATGTGAAGAGTATCAATTCCTAAATAGGAAAACATTCATCTTTACCTTCTTAAATGTAACCAATTCCTTGGGTGTTGTTTGTTTATGAGATGCTTCTACTCCTTTGGAATTGCATGAAAATTCCTCAACAAAAATGTCCTGTTTTTTTATTTAATCTGCACGTTTATCCCCTATTCCATATTCTATCTAAAAACACACACATACATATAATATTGTAAATATATTTTGTATATAGGAAATAAATTGGAAGGACATATTTGTAAATGAACTACTTTATTTAAATATATTACTATCACATGAATTATATAGAATATGAAATATGGGATTAGGTATGGTGTTAAAAGCAAAAAAAAAAAATTTAGTTACTTGCAATATTAACAAGTTCTTAAACCTTAAAATTGAACATAGTAATAATATTTGGATTTAGAGAAATACGTTTAGTTCTAGCCTTGATTTCCAATAGGTTTGAACTTTAATAATTTTACAGAATTTAACTGCATAAGAATTTGCTAAAAAAATCAAGAGTTGGATTGAATACCACATCGATATATTACTGAAGGTATATGCATGCCGCGTTTTTGAATTTAGTTAATAACCTGAATTATATACATAAAAAAAAATTATATAAATATTACTTCTGATTGGACACATTAGAGAGGAAAAATGTACATAAGGTAAAATAAATCGATTGTCCTGAAATTAGAGAAATTATCAGAAAGTCACTAATGAAACAACCAGGTTTGGCCTGTGATTCTACATTGAGAATAGGTTTCTCGGTTTCAAACAGTTCAATCCTCTTGAAAATTTTAATTGGAAATATCAAAATCGTTTGATAAATCTGATTTACCGACAGGAGACGGCGAAGACTTTTATCAAAACTATGTTGGTTATTCTAGAAACAGAGTATATACTTAATAATCCAATCGGTTCCAAATTTTGGCCCGTTATTCTATACGAACATAGCTGACGTACGATATTTTAGGATATTTTTTTCCAACATAAGGAGGGGTCCGTATTCAATTTGCCATTCCTATTGCAATACCTCGAAATATTATAGGAAACCTCAAAAGGTATATCTATTCTTGAACAGAATATACAGTGAGTCACACTCAAAAGTATTCAATTTGCTTTTTGTAATAAAAAGGCCATAAGGAATACAATTTTATTCTCTTTTTATATGTGAACATGAACATCGTAACTTAAAATTAAAAGTTTTTTTTTTTATTTTTTAACAAACGAATTATTTTGGCCTCTAATATTTTTTCTCCAAAATACTCTATAAGTTCTCTATAGAATTCAATCCGAGGACTGAGGAGATGTTCGAATCACTTCTGGACAATTATAAAGCATCCATTCTCAAACGAACTGGGACTTGTGTTTGGGGTCATTATTTTGATAAAATTTAAATGTTGTCCCCAATCGCATTTTGTCAGCACTACATTTCAAATAATCTTTTAGGATGTCTAAATAATAAATCGTATTCACAACTTCTTCAATAACAACGATATTTCATACTCCGGCAGCGCTCATACAGCCCCATACAATTACAGAACCTCTTCCGAGCTTTACGGTCCGAATTGTGTGCTTAGGGTCCACGGCTTTATTCGCCCTGCGCCATACCTTACTTGGTACATACATCTCAATAAAACAGCAGATCGAGTAATATTGAGTATTTCCGCTATTATTCGTTGAGGTTTTTCTAGTTCAGCACGATGAAGATCTCTCGGAAATGGTTGTGTGACGTTCCATGGCAGCAAACTGCCCAACTCTCTGCTGCCCATCTCTCTAATGAAATCACGGTAAAAATACCAATATTGGTTCTCTGTAGATCGCAAGTATTCCTACCGAATTTTTTGAATATATGTCGATCTTCGGGTATAACTCCAATATAAAGGTCCCTTTATAGTGAGTTATGCCCATTAGCATTCCTAGATGTAAGGAGGACTTCTCGTACCACAATAAAATAATTGTAATTGATTTTCTGTTTCTATAAATTTATAAATCATCGAAATTTAAAATCGAGAATGTACTGATCCCTCCCTAAATACATCACACATATAGTTGAGGATATTGCAGAATCACGAAGACTATTCGTATTAATTCATGTTCAATCTTATTTGAACTGTCTTCTATTTGGTGAATTGTCAATGTCAACATTTCAGATTTTTTTCATTGAAATTGCCAAAATATGTTTCAATTCTGCCATTTAATGTTTTGAGCATCAACAAGAAGGATATTAAGAAAAAACACAGCTAAAAGTTCACGTCTCTACACGCAAAGTTCTATTTATAATTTAAATGATTCGAAATTTGTAACCAGTGGGGTTCTATTGCTTTTCTTGAAGATCAGTTTCAAAAACTTTTGAATTATGAAAATGGACATGTTTTGAATTGAAATTTTAGCTAAATAAACGTTCTCTTTGCTTCGAAATCCTTGGCATTGTTTTATAAATTTCCACTCGTGTTCTGGATACTCTCAACATATGTAATCTTATAATAATATCAAATGCGCCTAAAACTATGCATCATTCAATTACCTAAAGAGTACCAAATCATCCGCTGTTGATACTCAATCAAAGCAGTATTGTGGAACGGCCTTTTAATTTAACTTTGAATTATTAGAACAAATTCAAAACTTTACAATGGAAATGGTTTTTGTTCAACTATTTAGGTTGATAATCATGAAATTTCAACTAAGCATCATTTTCCCATTTCTCAATTTTCTTTAGAATTCTAAGTTTTTCGTTTCTGTGGTGTAAATTAGATTGTATTATATATTCCCAAGTTCTTCGGATTGTTTTATTAATTCCTCCTCTCAACATATGTCATCTTATAATAATATCAAATGCGCCTAAAACTATGCTTCATTCATTTACCTAAAGAGTAGCAAATCATCAGCTGTTGATATTCGATGAAAACAGTATGTATTGTCAGACTGGCCTTTTAATACAATTTTGAAATATTTTTCAAATGTGTGTTCCCAACAGAAGAATATTCTCCATCTTCATAGATCCATTAGATCACATTTACGACAACAACAACAACATATAATTCATTGGAAATTAAAATCTAAAAACAAAAAATATATGTATGTTGGAGTACACACACCACAAACTGCCTCTCAACAAAAAAACAAACAGAAAAATTTTGCGCTTTGGATATTCTTAGTAACCCGTCCATTAGAAAAATAAATCAATAATCAAAGGAATTTTTCTCATTTTAGCTATATATAGAACAAAAATGATAATTTTTTTTTGGATTTCCGAACAGAAAAAAAAAACAAACTGCAATGACTCCACATCATAAAAAATAAAAAAAATTGAAGTAAATATTGGAACCCAACTCAATGCTTTTATTTATTTAATATTATTATTTGTACTGTATCTCACTTCCTCCCATATCACCAAAGACAGAAAAACAAAAACATTACAGAGTAGTTAGCAAAAAAGTTTATAGAGTTTTATTCATTTTTCCTAAATCGGTTTAGTGTAAAAAAATAATAAAAAATAAAACATCACCCATTACTTTTGTATATAAACTTGTAAAATATAAAAAAGAATAGGAAGAAAATAGAACAGAGTAAGTCAAAATGAACTTTACAAAAAACCAAAAAAAAAAAAAAAAAACAAAGTGTTTATAGTTATAACTGCCAAAAACGAACCTACAAACAAACAACAAAAAAACGGAAAACACCTAAAACTGAGAAAAAAAATACGGCGTAGAAAAAAACTAAAAAAAAAAAAAAAAAATCTTAACAACTGACATTTTCCATTACTTTCTTTTCCAATTAAGATGTTGTTCAAAACCAAAACAAAAACCAAAAAAAAAAATACTATATTACACATTAACATTTATTCACATATAAAAAAAACAAACAAAAAAAAAATACTACAAACAAATACACTCTTACATTTACACTAGGCAACAAAAACCAAAAAAATGTATTAAGCTACACTTTAAATGATTTTTATTCGTGACAATTTTTATGGCATCATTTCTAGGATTCTATAATGACATAATCTTCTTCTCTTATATATTTTTTTTGAGATTCACCACTTTTTCTGTTTCATCCTTTCTCCTTAACAAAAAGAACAACAACAATAACACTTTTTTTAGCTTGATCTGTTCCTTGGATTACGAATTATATATAAATATAAAAAAAAAATATAAAAAACCGAATACAAAAAAATACACAAAATCTAGGAAATTTATTAAAATTAAATTAAAAAAAATGAAGAAACTGATAGAAAAAGAAGCCGAAAGATTATGTAAAATATTTATAAAATAATTTATTATAGTAAAAAACAAAAATAACAACAAAAACCCCGAACAAACTTTAGTCTTAATTAAAATTTATTACATATATAAAAAACCCATAACCTTAACTTTAATGAATAGATATTAAACAAGAGAACGGCCTTTTTCCCATTTTTGACACATTCATTACACTTCTCAAAAATTCCCAATATATTTAATGATATTCAGTGCTACAAAAATTAAAAAAAAAAAAACTTTGGAAGACATTTTTTGGTGGATACTAAGAACAAAACTTATATAATTTTCTAAAATAGATTTCCTAAAATTAGGGAGTAAACAGCATATTTTATAAATTTTAGGATGGCTCTGAAGTCTTTAAACGTTAAAAATACAAATGGTATTCCAAATAACCCGCCAACACTACTTAAAAATAAACTTTTAAGTTATTCTGCAAAAAGTAGCTGCAATCTTGAAGAAAAAATTAAGGGAGTAAACAGCATATTTTATAAATTTTAGGATGGCTCTGAAGTATGTAAACCTTAAAAATAAACTTGTAAGTTATTCTGCAAAAAAGTAGCTGCAATCTTGAGGAAATAATTACCTGAACATTTTTTTTTCATCTCTACCACTTGTGGAAATGGCAGTGGTGAAGAAAACGTTTGCTATACCAGCACCATTCAAAAATTAAATCCACTATAACATGTTTCATATATACTTTTCCGAAACATATATTCTCCTCTGGAAATGACGGGTTCAAATCCCAGAAGAAGGAAGTCAGACTCAACATCCACACATGATGGGTGAGGCAGTAGACCCAGACGAAAATGCCAACACTAAAAAAGCAAGGACCCCAACCACTGCAAAAAATCAAGAAGGTTTTTTCTCGCGTCGATAGATGACAGCCCCATATCCTAGGACAGATTACATCAGATATTCTAATAATAAACCTTAGGCTCAACATTAAGACATGATGTGTTTTGGCAGAGGAACCTGACGAAAATGGCAACACCAAATAAGCAGGGACAACAATCATTATAAAAATTCAAGACGGAATGTTTTCCAGGCATCGCTAGATGGCAGTCCCATATAACTGTAGAACAATCATTTGCTTAGAAATGATAATATCAAAAATCAATCAAATGAAAAATGATCAAATGTAACTGCAGAAATGTCTATTGATTCACGTCATTTAAGCCTTTGTCAAATATAGAATCTAGCAATAGAAACATTTAACATACAGAGGAATTGGCGTAGATCGTTATGAAGGCCTAGAAGATTTTAAAGACCAATCAGTGAGTGTTAATAGATGGCAGCGTCGTATCCTTGAACAAATTATAGCGGATATTCTAATAATCAACCTTGGCCTCAACACAAAGATATGATGGGCTTTGACAAGGGACCCAGACGATAATGACAACACCAAATGTGCAAGGACCCCAACCCATAGATAAAAATTTAATAAAGCGTTTTTTCTAGGCATCGATAGATGGTATCCCCATATCCTTCATCAAGTAGTATTTATAGGCGATCTAAAGGCATTTCTAATAAATTTGACGAAAATGACAACACCAAATGAGCAAGGACCCCAACCCATAGATAAAAATTCAATAAAGCGTTTTTTCTAGGCATCGATAGATGGTATCCTCATATCCTTCATCAAGTAGTATTTATAGGCGATCTAAAGGCATTCCTTATAAATTTGCCCTTGACGAACTAAAGTAGGGAGTTTGGAGGATAATGGGGACATCTTATGCGACAGCAATGAAAAAGGAAGTCCTTTATGTTGGAACATAGAATTTTTATAGATTAGCTGCAGGCTGCGAATTCTGTATTGACAATCTCATGGACAAAGTGAACTTCCTGACCTGTTGTGTTCCCAACAGTAAGTTGACCCACGATTACCGTCATATAGATATCCTTCTAAAAATAACCTTCCAGATTTTGAAGTTCTGCATTCAGATTCAGCATTCTCGAAGCAGATCTTGGGAGTTCTACCAAAGCTAAGAGATGTTTTAACAGCTCCAACTCAAGCAAGCTCGTCAGCAATCGCTTGAAAATCGTTATAACCCAAAAAACTACCGAAATTAGGTATATCACGAAAAAGTATATAGCCAGCGGTCCTAAGTACCGGTAAGTAGAAAAATTCCTGCACCAGGGATTATTGAAATCTTACGCTTCTTTGTGAACGATTTAAAGTCTGTATTCATGGAATTTATCCCAAGGCCATCGTTTTATTTTGGAGGAGAATTTATCTATATTTACGATATCTTCTCTGGTGGAAAACATTTTTCCTTAGAGTCACTATTCTACTCTCCAATACACTTTAGCATTTTAAGACCTTCGACCTTTATCTTGAGTAAACTTGGAGCCAAAATCTTAGCGAGATTTCTAGATTCACATCAGGGAAATATTCCCTTTCCATCCTACAGCCGAGGGGAAACAGGCAAGAAAACTCTTTTTTTGTAAATGTATTTCCATGAAAACCATTAACATACTTTATAATGCCTCTAATTAAATTTAAATAAAAAGCAAAACCAAAAAATATTACATACATACAAATTTGTATAAAATAACTTTAACGTAAACTAAACTAGCCGGTTTATACAAACAATGTTTTCTATAAACAAAACAAAAAACCAAAAATAAAATTAAATCCTTTAAGAAAAAAAAATATTTAACAGAAAATCCAAAA
>NW_026873572.1:0-14834 GCF_032173495.1 Musca vetustissima | reverse complement strand
TTCTTGCAAATAGAAAGATATATTGGGACTTTGGTAAACAATAAACCTTAAATCGGACGAAGATATATATGGGAACTATATCTAAATCTGAACCGATTTTCACGAAAACTAAACATCATTCTAGATCTTATTCATTACGCTGTGCCAAATTTCGTGCAAGTCAAAATATTTCCAAGGACTTTAGAGGACTATTTACCTAAAATCGGGCGAAGCTATATATGGGAGCTATATCTAAATCTGAACCGATTTTCTCAAAACTTTTCACACATCATTCTAGACTTAATTTAGTTCACTATGACAAAATTCGTGCAAATCAAAAGATTTCCAGGTACTTTAGTGGACTATTTACCTAAAATCGGGCGAAAATAATATATGGAGCTATATCTAAATCTGAACCGATTTTGACGACACTTTGCACATATCATTATAGGCTTAATTTAGTACGTTGTGCCAAATTTCGTGCAAATCGAAAGATATA
Organism: Musca vetustissima; assembly: GCF_032173495.1. Taxonomy (NCBI): domain Eukaryota; kingdom Metazoa; phylum Arthropoda; class Insecta; order Diptera; family Muscidae; genus Musca; species Musca vetustissima. The sequence continues at coordinate 14,356 of NW_026873572.1, read as the reverse complement.
TAGGGACTTTTGTGCACCATTTACCTTAAATCGGACGAAGATATATAGGGAGCTATATCTAAATCTGAGACGATTTTTCCCAATTTAAATAGGGTTCGTCCTTGGGCCAAACAAATGAGCTGTGCCAAATTTCATCCAAATCGGATCATAAATGGGACCCGTACTTTGCTAACAAAAATACATGGACGGACGGACGGACATGCATAAATCGACTCAGAAAGAGATTCTATGCATATTCACAAAAGGAACCATGGGTCTACCTCGATTCCTTTTGCTTGTTACAAACATATGCACAAAGACATAAAACCCTGTACCACAGTGTGGTGAAGGGTATAAAAAATAGGATGGAAAATAGATAGATCGAAGCCTTGGCCAAACGGAAAGAGATAGACCAATATCTTAAACGGATTGTGACTGGAGATAAGAAATGGATCACATACGATAACCGTGTGCGAAAACGACCGTGTTCAAACGGTGGCCAAACCAGGACTAACGGTCAGGAGGGTTCTGCTATGCATTTGGTGGGACTAGAAAGGGGATTATTTGTTATGAGTTTCTTCTATATGGTCAAACGCAAAATTCTGATCTCTACTGTCAACAACTGGACCGTTTGAAGATAACAGAAACGGCCAGAATTGGTCGACAGGAGAGGTGTCGTGTTCCACCTGGACAACGCTAGGCCACATCTATAGTTACCCGCCAGAAACTTCGGGAAATTTTAATGTATCCGCCATACTGTCCGGACTTGGCACCAAGCGATTATCATATTTTTTCTTTCATTGCAAAATTTTTATAATGATAAAAAATTGGTAGGGAGGATTGTGAAAAATGACTACTAGAGTTTTTTTGCAAATAGAGAGCAGGACTTCTATGAGAGAGTTGCATTATGAAGTTACCTTTAAAATGGCAACAAATCATACAACAAAACGGTGCATATTTGGCCCAAATCGGACATTCCGAAGCATGCTAAGTAATGTCCTATAGTTCATATAAAAATAATGAATTGCTTTTCCCCACCTAATATATGGAAGCTCTATCTAAATCTGCACCGATTTCAACAAAACTTAACGGACATCAACCTGGAAATAATTCAGTTCGCTCTGTAAAATTTGGTCTCAATCAGAGAAACATTGGGAGCTGGGTGCGCCATTGAAATGTAATTGAACGAAAATATATATTGGAGCTTCATGTAAATTTAAACCGACTTCAACAAATCTTCACACACTTCAAATTGGAGTTAATTCAGAACGCTGTGCAAATTGTCACCTCAAGAGGACAAACCTTGGGAGTTTGGTGAACCATTTGCATAAAATAGGAAGAAAATATTTATGGGAGCTATATCGAAATCCGAACTGAATTCAGCAAAACTTCGCACACATTAAGCTGTACCTATATCAGTACGATATGCAAAATTGTGTTTGAATTGAATCGGTCTTGGGAGTTTAATGCACCATTTAGAAAAAAACGGACGAAAATGTGTATGGGAGCTAGAAGTAAATCTGAAATTATTTTCTCTAATTTCAATAGGGTCGTCCTTATTCCAAATGAGTGACCTGTGCCAAATTTCAGCGAAATCAGAATATAAATTTGACTTGTACTTTGTTTACAAGAAGAAAATCCAAAGGGTAAATACCCGGTAATTGGGTAAATACCCATTTTTGGGACTGTTTAAATGCCCGCGTATTTGCCCAAAAAATTAGGTATAAACTCATTAACTGGCGAACTACTAGACATATACGGCGAAATACGGGTATAAAATTCAAGTATTTACTCACGGATTTAAAGTGTTGTAAAATTCCATTTTTTAATTCAATTTGATAACAATAGGACTGAAATCTTCAAAATCTCATAATTGGAATAGAAACTTTATTTTGTGCCTATGAATTTATATTAAAAATTTGTCTCTAACGATATTGTTGACCCTCGTATCACTTGAAGTACCTAATTATAGAATATTCGTTTGGAAACGAAAATTATTGGAGAACACACCAAAACAACGATATCGTAGGTGCAGTAAAACAAACTTTTAATATTTGAAAGTTCCGTCTTATATATTGCGACTTCTACCGTCATTTTAACAGACATATGTTTATCCTTGAATCAACATCGAATTTGAGTAAAATTATGAAAACGTATGGTAGGGTGTATAAAAATATATTCAGCTTTTGGTTATATATCGTTATAATGTAAATCCGATCAATAAAAAATCGTACGGACATCTAAAGAATTCTGGAGGGAAAGACTTGATTATTAGAATACAATATAATACGAATTCTGGAGCTATATCCGACAGCAACCTCCAGAAAGTCTCCAAATTAAGGATAGGTTCAGAATTCATATAAATGGATTCAATGTTTGTAATGATAGCTAGTAGGGGATATAACAAACTATAACATCGGTACAGTTCTTCACTAACACAATATAAACCAGTAAGGAAAGTAGTAAAGTCGGACGGGGCCGACTATATGATACCCTTCACCACTATGAGTATATTAAACAGGGCTAATAACATGAAATTGGATGAAATAAAATATGTGATATTTATCTAAATGTGAATCGACTTAGATCTATCCATAAACATGTCATTCGTTTGTTACAATGGGACAAAAGTATGTAAATCGACTTCAAAAAAATATCAATAGGTCATCCGTTGGGCTATGTCTGTACTTCTAGAAAACGCAACTACGTAATTCTATGCTCAATTTTGTACGTTGTGCAAAATTTGATGCCAATCTGACTAACGTGAGGAATTTGATGCCCAATTTACTTAAAATCGGGTGAAAATATATATGTGGGAGCTATATATATATGGGAGCTATATCTAAATCTTGTCCGATTTTCACGAAACTTGCCAGACATCATTCTAGACCAAAATGATTAAGCTGTACCAAATTTCGTGCAAATCGAAAGATATATAGGGACTTTGGGGCACCATTTACATTAAATCGGACGAAACTATATATGGGAGCTATATCTAAATCAGGACCGATTTTCATGAAACTTGGCAGATATCATTTTAGGCTCAATTCAGTACGTTATGCACAATTTCGGGCAAATCGAAATATATATAGGGACTTTGGGGCACCATTTACATGAAATCGGACAAAACTATATATGGGAGTTATATCTAAATCTGGACCGATTTTCACGAAACTTGCCAGACATCATTCTAGACCCAAATGATTAGGCTGTACCAAATTTCGTGCAAATCGAAAGATATATAGGGACTTTGGGGCACCATTTACATAAAATCGGACGAAACTATATATGGGAGCTATATCTAAATCGGGGCCGATTTACTCGAAACTTGGCAGACATCACTCTAGGCTTAATTCAGTACGTTATGCAGAATTTCGTGCAAATCAAAAGATATATAGGGACTTTGTGGCACCATTTACATGAAATCGGACGAAACTATATATGGGAGCTATATCTAAATCTGGACCGATTTTCACGAAACTTGGCAGATATCATTCTAGGCCTAATTGATTAGGCTGTACTAAATTTCGTGCAAATCGAAAGATATATAGGGACCGTTTCCATTAAATCGGACGAAAATATATATGGGAGCTATATCTAAATCTGAACCGATTTTTCCCAATTTCAATAGGGTTCGTCCTTGGGCCAAACAAATGAACTGTGCCAATTTTCATCCATATCGGATCATAAATGCGACCTGTACTTTGCTCACAAAAATACATGGACAGACAGACAGACAGACGTACAGACCGACGGACGGACGGACATGCATAAATCGACTTAAAAAGTGATTCTATGCATATTCTCAAAAGGAACCATGGGTCTATCTCGATTCCTTTTGCCTGTTACAAACATATGCACAAAGACATAATACCCTGTACCACAGGGTGGTGAAGGGTATAATTATATAATAATTCCACGCCAGTTTCAATAAATATTCTTTTAGAGATATCCCACGTAGCAATCAGATTAACTCATAGACGCAATATCTAGCCTTCTTTTCTTCTTTCGTTGCTGCGTATAATTATGTAATATAATTTGTGCTCATATCCTAACTACCATCTCACAACGTAGGGTATACATGTTGCCCCAATATTTCAATTATGCTTCAACATTAAAACATAATCAGATCAACTCGCCAAACAATCGACACTGATCACAAAACCGGTGTGTTCCATGTTAATGGTGTTTGTGACTTTAGCCATAAATGCCAGCCAGCAGCATAGAGTAATTTTCAATATAATTTAATTTTTTTCTTTGCTGGTTTATAACTTTCGCACGCGAATTGTTTATAGATTGTGTTTTTTTTCTGTTTTTCAAATCAATTTTCCTTTCTTCGAATAATAATCTGTGTCTTGTTGTTGTTAGTCAAAGCGTTCAATTTGTGATCAGATGCTTGGTGGCTAGCTAGCTGAGGCAGCATGCATTCAGTTGGCTTAAGTATGTGCCGCTTGGCTTGGCGTGAACTGACAGTTTTGTGGCATATGCAACAACAACATGAATTCAAAAAAGAAACAGGTTCTATCGGTTTCCAAAGCAAAGGTGGTGATTTTGTTGCAACAATGCTGTGGCAGATATGCGGTGAAAACCGTCGCCAAATTGTAATTGAATTTGCCGCCAAACAAAAGGAAAACAATTTCAGGCTAAATTTTATTCATTACGACAACATAATGTAACAGCCAGCAAACGAACACACTCTTCGGCTCGCAAAGCTTTATTCTGCACTCGTGATGCTGCATACCATTCTTTGGTTAAAAAAAAATTAAAATCGAAAATCAAGTGGTAAAACATAGCGATTTTCCAGCTGCGGGTAATGCCGGCAAATGAGAAATCACACAGCCACCAACCACACTTCCTATCACAGGAATTACTTGTAGTCCATGTCAACAACTGGCCATAGTGGTAGCTGCACATTTCATTCGCACAGTTTTGATGAATGTGCCCATTGGTTGGTTGGTAAGTTGGTATGCGGCAAAACTGAAGTATGTCCACTCGTAGGTTGCTTGAAGTGGACAATAACCCGAACTTTAAAAAAAAAAACACTTGGTTTGATATTGCAATCAAGGGAGATGGTGGATGGGTGGTGGGACGTGAAATAAAGGTTTCATGTTCTCCATGGACAATTTCCTTTTTACCTTGCCCAGCTTGGCAGTGGGCTAACTGGTTGGTCGGATGGTCGTTCGGTTACATTTGACTACCTCAAGCTGGGCAAAAATTCAATTAACTTGAATTTGTTGCACATTAACGACGTGCCAGCCAGCCAGCCGGCCGGCACTCGCCTTGCATTCTTAGTCTTACATTTTTAACAGCAAATGAAAGCTGCCAGTTGCCATCAGCGAACAAATGAACGAACGGCCTGAGAGTGTTTGCATATTTCATCAAATGCCCAATTGAAAGAAGAAAAAAAAAACTAACTAAGGTAGACAGGTTGAGGACACATTCGTTCAGGCAAATTATTTCAAATGTTGACTTTGCTGTAGCTGTTGTCTCTTAGATTTCAAACAAATAGACAACAATCTATACCAGCATCTATGATGGCTACAGATTTTCAATGGTGATTTCAAATAAATTACGGATTTGTTTTTTAAAGAAAATCGAAAAATTCTTTTGCCTTTTAGGCACTAAATAGGAAAAATGTTGGTGATGTTTATTTCGGGATATGAAATCTATTAAAAAAAATCATAGACCGGTTAATTTTAATTTTGATCACTTCAGCATTCCTGTCCGGCATGGAAAATGTTCGTAACGGAACAGGGGGAAAATGGTTTATTTTAAGAAACTGAGGTGGACATGATAACAGTTGTTAGTTCCAACAGATATATATCAGAAATTTGGAATATGTTTGGTCAAACCGTACTTTTGTCGCAATTTCGAATTGTCGCACTGTGGTACAGGGTATTATGTCTTTGTGCATATGTTTTTAACAGGCAAAAGGAAACGAGATAGACACATGGTTCCTTTTGACAATGTGCATATAATCACTTTCTGAGTCGATTTACGCATGTCCGTCCGTCTGTCTGTCTGTCCGTCCGTCTGTAGATGTTAAATTGTAAACAAAGTACATTTATGGTCCTATTTGGATGAAATTTGGCACAAGTCACTTATTTGGCCTAAGGACGAACCCTAATGAAATTGTTGAAAATAGAGCCAGATTTAGATATAGCTACAATATATATTTTCGTCCGATATAGGCACCAAAGTACCTATATATCTTTCGATTTGCAAGAAATTTGGTATACTGTACTGAATCAGGTCGAGAATAATGTGTGCCAAATTTCGAGAAAATAAGTTCAGATTTAGCTATAGCTCCCATATATAGTTTTGTCCGATTTAAGGTAAATGGGGCACCAAAGTCCCTCCATATCTATCGATTTGCATGAAATTTGGCATAGAGTACTGAATTAGGTGCAGAACGATGTGTAACAAGTTTTGCGAAAATCGGTTCAGATATAGATATAGCTCCCATATATAGGTTCGTCCGATTTAGGGTAAATGGTCCACCAAAGTCTCTATATATCATTCGATTTGCCTGAAATTTGGCATATAGTACTGAAGTAGGTGCAGAATGATGTGTGCAAAGTTTCGAGAAAATCAGTTCAGATTTAGATATAGCTCCCAAATATAGTTTCGTCCGATTTAAGGTAAATGGTGCACCAAAGTCCCTATATATCATTCGATTTGCATGAAATTTAGCATAGAGTACTGAATTAGAAGCAGAATGATGTGTGCCAAGTTTCGAGAATATCGGTTCAGATTTAGATATAGTTCTCATATATAGTTTCGTCAGATTTAAGGTAAATTGTGTACCAAAGTCCCTATATATCTTTCGATTTCAACGAATTTTGGTATAGGGTACTGAATTAAGTCTAGAATGATGTTGGTAGGCTTCGTGAAAAGATCCATAGCTTGGCCGATTCACACATCGTACTGAAGTAATATAAATTTGTCTCTGACAAGTTTTATCTGAAATCGGTACAGATATAGATATATAACAAAAACGCGACGTCTGTTAGGATACATATATAAAATATAGCCAAAGTGGTGAAGGGTATCATATAGTCGGCCCAGTCCGACTTTACTACTTTCCTTACTGGTTGATATTGATGCTGTCAGAGGACTTAAATCCAAGTGAACCCTAGGCCTCCGTTTAACTCACCAAAGAATTTCGATGGTGTAAATCCCATAGAGCGGCTTCAGGATTTCGAAACCATTATTTATCAACTACACTTCTATTTATGTCAAATGCATTAAATATTCCTCCTGTTTCGCTTCTACCTTCAAAATTAAATTGAAATTTCCACAAAGAATTTCAATATACAAAATTCTGCAAGATTTTCTTGTCTTATTGTTGTGGGTTTTGCATTTAAATATTTCCATACCATTCCGTGTAATCCCACAAAACCAATCAATTTAATCTATTATAATTTGCTAACATCACCCATACCTCCTGAGAACCAACATAAAATATGTACATTTTGTGCCTGATAGTGTATGTGTATGTGTATAATCAACTTTATTGATTTGCAAATATGTCGTACATACCACGGAAATGTATGTACGAGTACAAGTGTTTTATGAAGTCATACTCTGCATATAATTATTGTCATATTTACTCTCTTATTGCGTATTTGGTTGTGCATAAATAAACATGTATATATAAATGGACTAATACAAGCTATAGATTTCTTCAAGCATTGGTCATTGACCACACACACATACACAACCACAATACAAACATATATTAATGGATGGAAGCATACAAACACACACACCAATGGTTCTGAATGTAGGGAGTCGGTCCACTTGAAATAAATTACAGTTGAATATAAACAGATATATACTTAGGCATATTGGCATACAGAGGCTGTTAACGAGGTTAATGGGAAAGATATTGGGCATTTTTTACGGGGCCTTTATGGTTCCAGAAATACTTCCATGCCGAACAATGGAGTAATGCTAGAAGAGCTGAAAGAAAGCCGAGCTGAAGCAGGCTGAAGGGAGTCTTTCATAGACGAGCTGAAGCAGGCTGAAGGGAGTCTTTCATAGACGAGCTGAAGCAGGCTGAAGGGAGTCTTTCATAGACGAGCTGAAGCAGGCTGAAGGGAGTCTTTCATAGACGAGCTGAAGCAGGCTGAAGGGAGTCTTTCATAGACGAGCTGAAGCAGGCTGAAGGGAGTCTTTCATAGACGAGCTGAAGCAGGCTGAAGGGAGTCTTTCATAGACGAGCTGAAGCAGGCTGAAGGGAGTCTTTCATAGACGAGCTGAAGCAGGCTGAAGGGAGTCTTTCATAGACGAGCTGAAGCAGGCTGAAGGGAGTCTTTCATAGACGAGCTGAAGCAGGCTGAAGGGAGTCTGAAGCAGGCTGAAGGAGTCATAGACGAGCTGAAGCAGGCTGAAGGAGAGTCTTTCAGGCTGAGACGAGCTGAAGCAGGCTGAAGGGAGTCTTTCATAGACGAGCTGAAGCAGGCTGAAGGGAGTCTTTCATTGACGAGCTGAAGAAGGCTGAAGGGAGTCTTTCATAGACGAGCTGAAGCAGGCTGACGGGAGTCTTTCATAGACGAGCTGAAGCAGGCTGACGGGAGTCTTTCATAGACGAGCTGAAGCAGGCTGAAGGGAGTCTTTCATAGACGAGCTGAAGCAGGCTGAAGCGAGTCTTTCATAGACGAGCTGAAGCAGGCTGAAGGGAGTCTTTCGTAGGCGAGCTGAAGCAGGATGAAGGGATTCTTTCGTAGACGAGCTGAAGCAGGCTGAATGGAGTCTTTCGTAGACGAGCTGAAGCAGGCTGAAGGGAGTCTTTCGCAGACGAGCTGAAGCAGGCTGAAGGGAGTCTTTCGTAGACGAGCTGAAGCAGGCTGAAGGGAGTCTTTCGTAGACGAGCTGAAGCAGGCTGAAGGGAGTATTTAGTAGACGAGCTGAAGCAGGCTGAAGGGAGTCTTTCACAGACGAGCTGAAGCAGGCTGAAGGGAGTCTTTCATAGACGAGCTGAAGCAGGCTGAAGGGAGTCTTTCATAGTGAAGCAGGCTGAAGGGAGTTCATAGACGAGCTGAAGCAGGCTGAAGGAGTCTTCATAGACGAGCTGAAGCAGGCTGAAGGGAGTCTTTCATAGACGAGCTGAAGCAGGCTGAAGGGAGTCTTTCATAGACGAGCTGAAGCAGGCTGAAGGGAGTCTTTCATAGACGAGCTGAAGCGGGCTGAAGGGAGTCTTTCATAGACGAGCTGAAGCAGGCTGAAGGGAGTCTTTCATAGACGAGCTGAAGCAGGCTGAAGGGAGTCTTTCATAGACGAGCTGAAGCAGGCTGAAGGGAGTCTTTCATAGACGAGCTGAAGCAGGCTGAAGGGAGTCTTTCATAGACGAGCTGAAGCAGGCTGAAGGGAGTCTTTCATTGTCTCGTCTACCAACAAGGATTGCATTTTTAAAACAAATATTTTTCGATCTACTAATTCGATCTAATAATTTGTAGGTGGCGTAGATTTCTAAAAAAATATTTTTCTGACCTACCAACGAGGCGAGGATTTGCAAAAAAAAAAAAAAAAAAAAATCGAACTACTAATTAGTCGTGGATTTTAAAACAATATTTGTCAACCACCAAGGCGTGGATTTTTAAAATATATTTTTTTACCCTTCACCACACTGTGGTACAGGGTATTATGTTTTTGTGCATATGTTTGTAACAGGCAAAAGGAAACGAGATAGACACATGGTTCCTCTTAAGAATATGCATAGCATCACTTTCTAAGTCGATTTATGCATGTCGGTCCGTCCGTCTGTCTGTCTGTCCATGTTAAATTGTAAATAAAGAACTGGTCCCATTTATTATTCCAATTGGATGAAATTTGGCACAGCTCATTAATTTGGTCCAAGGACGAACAATATTGAAATTGGGAAAAATCGGTTTCGTCCGATTTAAGGTAAATGGTGCACTAAAGTCCCTAAATAGCTTTCGATTTGCACGAAATTTGGCACAGTGTACTCAATTAAGCCTAGAATGAAAGTGGATATTTTTCGATTTGCACGGCCAACTTATTTGTTCTAAGAATATTTTTCAAGGGCCAACTGAGGCGTGGATTTATTAAAGAATATTTTTCAAGGGCCAACTGAGGCGTGGATTTATTAAAGAATATTTTTTCAAGGAGGCGTGGATTTATTAAAGAATATTTTTCAAGGGCCAACTGAGGCGTGGATTTGTGGATTTATTAAAGAATATTTTTCAAGGGCCAACTGAGGCGTGGATTTATTAAAGAATATTTTTCAAGGGCCAACTGAGGCGTGGATTTATTAAAGAATATTTTTCAAGGGCCAACTGAGGCGTGGATTTATTAAAGAATATTTTTCAAGGGCCAACTGAGGCGTGGATTTATTAAAGAATATTTTTCAAGGGCCAACTGAGGCGTGGATTTATTAAAGAATATTTTTCAAGGGCCAACTGAGGCGTGGATTTATTAAAGAATATTTTTCAAGGGCCAACTGAGGCGTGGATTTATTAAAGAATATTTTTCAAGGGCCAACTGAGGGCCAACTGAGGCGTGGATTTATTAAAGAATATTTTTCAAGGGCCAACTGAGGCGTGGATTTATTAAAGAATATTTTTCAAGGGCCAACTGAGGCGTGGATTTATTAAAGAATATTTTTCAAGGGCCAACTGAGGCGTGGATTTATTAAAGAATATTTTTCAAGGGCCAACTGAGGCGTGGATTTATTAAAGAATATTTTTCAAGGGCCAACTGAGGCGTGGATTTATTAAAGAATATTTTTCAAGGGCCAACTGAGGCGTGGATTTATTAAAGAATATTTTTCAAGGGCCAACTGAGGCGTGGATTTATTAAAGAATATTTTTCAAGGGCCAACTGAGGCGTGGATTTAAGTAGTATATGATACAAAGCAAAGTAAGCAACAATGATGGTCATATCTGCTTCTCTAGCAAACAGTGAAACTCTAATTCAATTCGATTCTATCAACTATAAGGTGAATGGATTCCAATGTTTGTCTCTAGACGTCCAACAAATATTATCTGCCTACCACAACAGCAACAACAACAACAAGTGGACTTTCGACATTAATAAATGTTAAATTATTGTCAAATGGAAGTTATTTAGTTACAGACCCAAAACTACTTGAACTCATCTTAAGTTTTGTGAGCACTTTCGGTATAGCCCAGGAAGAAACTTTACTCCACCCACTTACAATGGTCAATAGACAAATATTTCAATTTCAGTATTTTATTTGCAAAGCAACAACAACGACAACTTTGTTGCCGTTTTGTTGTTATCTATGCAAATAACTAGAAATAACTTGGGAAGCAAACACACAGAGGAAGAAAAAAATTGAAATTGAAATGCCTTCCTAGGACTTTTATAGGATTTCTGTTGTTTCGCACTAACAGACACACCCACACTCAGGGACACAGACAAAATCAAATATTTCAAATCATTTACACAAAAGCCTAGAATAGTTTGTAACAAATTTGTACACATTTTTTTCATGGATACTCTGTAGTTTGTCTTCATTTCACTTTGCATTACTTGGTGTTTGCGTATAATTTTACTTTTATGCAAATACTTGCATATATTTGTATGTATGTAGGAATTATTCGGTATTCTGTTCAGAAATTCAATATGATGACCATTAAATTCACTTCACTCCATTGGAGTTCTAGATTGCAAGAGACGGGCATATTTTTTGTACAAGCAACGAAGGATGGTGGTTTGAACAGTTGGTGAAAAGCTGAAGTAAGGAGTCCAACATTTACCATGCGTGGATTAAAAAAATCGAAATCGATTTAAAAAAATATATTTTTTTGCGAACTACCAGCAAGGCTTGGATTTTTTAAAAATATCGTGGATTTAAAAACAAAAGTTTTTTTTGAACTACCTGTAATGCGAGGATTTTTTAAAACATATTTTTTTCAAACTATAACAAGTCGTGGATTTTAAAATTATTTTTTGACCTATCAACAATGCGTACATTTTTATACTCTTCACCACACTGTGGTACAGGGTATTATGTCTTTGTGCATATGTTTGTAACAGGCAAAAATAATCGAGATATACCCATGGTTCCTTTTGAGAATATGCATAGAATCACTCTCTTAGTCGATTTATGCAAGTCCGTCTGTCCGTCCGTCCATGTATTTCTGTTAGAAGAGTTCAGGTCGTATTTATGATCCGATTTGGATGAAATTTGGCACAGGTCACTTAATTGGCCCAAGGACAAGCCCTTTTGAAATTGGGAAAAATCGGTTCAGATTTAGATATAGCTCCCATATATATTTTCGTCCGATTTAAGGTAAATGGTGTACCAAATTCCCTATATATCTTTCCATTTGCACGAAACGTGACACAGCGTAATGAATTAGGTATAGAATGATGTGTATTAAGTTTCCTGAAAATCGGTTCAGATTTATATATCTTTCGAGTTGCACGAAATTTGGCACAGCGTAATGAATTGGTATAGAATGATGTGTGTCAAGTTTCCTAAAATCGCTTCAGATTTAGATATAGCCCCCGTATATATTTTCGTCCGATTTAATGTAAATGGTCCACCAAAGTCCCTATATATCTTTCGATTTGCACGAAATTTTGCATAGCGTAATGAATAAGGTCTAGAACGATGTGTGCTATGTTTTGTGAAAATCGGTTCAGATTTAGTTATAGCTTCCATATATAGTTTCTTCCGATTTTATGTAAAAGGTGCACCAAAGTACCTATATATCTTTCGATTTTAATTAGGTCTAGAATGATGTGTGCTATGTTTCGTGAATATTGGTTCAGATTTAGATATAGCTCCCATGTATATCTTCGTCCAATTTAAAGTAAATGATGTACCAAAGTCCCTATATATTTTTTGATTTGCCTGAAATTTGGCATAAATGGATTAGGTCTAGAATGTGTGTTATGTTTCGTGAAAATCGGTACAGATTTAGATATAGCTCCCATATATATCTTCGTCCGATTTAAGGTAAATGGTGTACCAAAGTCCCTATATATCTTTCGAATTGCACGAAACTTGACACAGTGTAATGAATAAGGTCTAGAATGATGTGTGTTATGTTTCGTGAAAATCGGTTAAGATTTAGATATAGCTCCCATATATATTTTCGTCCGATTTAATGTAAATGGTGTACCAAAGTCCCTATATATTTTTCGATTTGCACGAAATTTGGCACAGCGTAATGAATTAGGTCTAGAATGATGTGTGTTCAGTTTCCTGAAAATCGGTCCAGATTTAGATATAGCTTCCATATATATTTTCGTCTGATTTAATGTAAATGGTGCCAGAAATTTGGCATAGCAAAATGAATTAGGTCTAGAATGATGTGCGTTAAATTTCGTGAAAATCGGTACAGATTTAGATATATCTCCCATATATATCTTCGTCCGATTTAAGTTAAATGGTATACCAAAGTCCCTATATATCTTTCGATTTGCATGAAACTTGACACAGCGTAATAAACAAGACTTAGAATGATGTGTGTTAAGTTTCCTGAAAATCGGTCCAGATTTCGATATAGCTCCCATATATATTTTCGTCCGATTTAATGTAAATGGTGTACCAAAGTCCCTATATATCTTTCGATTTGCACGAAACTTGACACAGCGTAATAAACAAGACTTAGAATGATGTGTGTTAAGTTTCCTGAAAATCGGTTCAGATTTAGATATAGCTCCCATATATATTTTCGTCCGATTTAATGTAAATGGTGTACCAAAGTCCCTATATATCTCTCGATTTGCACGAAACTTGACACAACGTAATTAATTAGGTCTAGAATGATGTGTGTTAAGTTTCCTGAAAATCGGTCCAGATTTAGATATAGCTCCCATATATATTTTTTTGTCCGATTTCATGTAAATGGTGCACCAAAGTCCATATATATCTTGAGATTTGCACGAAATTTTGCATAGAGTAATGAATTAGGTCTAGAATGATATATGTAAAAGTCTTCTGAAAATCGGTCCAGATTTAGCTCCCATGTACTGAATTAGGTCTAGAACGATGTGTGTTAAATTACGTGAAAATCGGTTCAGATTTAAATATAGCTTCCATATCTGACCAAATGAAAAATTTAGTATCGGTTGCAGAATGGTATGTTTATGGATCCAAATTTATTTTACTGGTCCTTTAAAAATGCGACGTCTGTTAGGATTCATCTGCTGAATATAGCCAAAGTGGTGAAGGGTATCATATAGTCGGCCCCGTCCGACTTTACGACTTTCCTTACTGGTTAAAAACGTATTCAAGACGCCTTTATATGGTGTACCTTTCATCCTAACCTTACCTAATACAGTTTTCGTTACACTTAACATATCGAAATAATTGTAACACGTTTACAGGCTTTTAGGCTATTATCAGAAGAAAAAAAATCAGCAACAAAAAATC
>NW_026873571.1:0-14971 GCF_032173495.1 Musca vetustissima | reverse complement strand
CACGCCTTTTATAGATGTTGGAAAAAATTATTTAAAAAAATCCACGCCTTTTATAGCCTTGGGAAAAATATTCTTTAAAAAATCCACGCCTTTTATAGATGTTGGAAAAAATTATTTAAATAATCCACGCCTTTTATAGATGTTGGAAAAAATTATTTAAATAATCCACGCCTTTTATAGATGTTGGAAAAAATTATTTAAAAAAATCCACGCCTTTTATAGATGTTGGAAAAAATTATTTAAAAAAATCCACGTCTTTTATAGATGTTGGAAAAAATTATTTAAAAAAATCCACGCCTTTTATAGATGTTGGAAAAAATTATTTAAAAAAATCCACGCCTTTTATAGATGTTGGAAAAAATATTTAATAAAAATCCACGCCTTTTATAGATGTTGGAAAAAATTATTTTAAAAAAAATCCACGACTTTTATAGATGCTGGAATAGATTACTTAAAAAAATCCACGCCTTTTATAGATGTTGGAAAAAATTATTTTAAAAAAATCCGCGCCTTATATAGATATTGGTAAAAAATCCACGCCTTTTATAGATGTTGGAAAAAAATATTTAAATAATCCACGCCTCTTATAGATGTTGGAAAAAATTATTTAAAAAAAATCCACGCCTTTTATAGATGTTGGAAAAAATTATTTAAAAAAAATCCACGCCTTTTATAGATGTTAGAAAAAATTATTTAAAAAAGTCCACGCCTTTTAAGATGTTGGAAAAAATTATTTAAAAAAAAATCCACGCCTTATATGGGCCTTGGAAAAGATTATTTAAAAAAATCTACGCCTTGTATAGGTCACGGAAAATTATTTAAAAAATCCCCGCCTTATATGGGCCTTGGAAAAAAAAATCCCCAACTCACGTAGGCCTCTGAAAAAAATATTTTCCCTCCCTCTTTTATAAATGAACCCAATTTGGTTTCATTGGATAAGAAATTTTCTTCTCATGGTATTTGATTTTTTTTTTGTGAATGAACTTTCATCTCCTGCTGAGCCGATGTTAACAACCACCACCACAACAGCACATCACATTCGTTCGATTGAAGTTCATTGAGTTAACACCATTAACATTCACAGCATGAATTTAACATTGCATACTTTAAGGCTGGACGACTACAACTTCTATATACATTACAAAAAAAAAAAAAAACAAAAAAACGCGAACTTGCATATTCATGCCATTGCAGAAAATGCCAATAGTAACTGAAATATAATATTGCTAGTTATTGTTGTTGTTCGTTTTATTTTTTTTTTTTGGTGCTTTGCATTTTTTAAAGCATACTTATAGGATCCACTTGTACATAAATGTTAAGGTATTATTTTCTAGTTTTTGTTTTTTTCTTCTTCTGGTATCTCTTAAACATAATCCTGCTTAACTTTAGCCATACAGATATTTATGGAAAATTTACTAATGGACTATTATGTTTTTTTTTTTGTTTCTTTCGATTTACCATCGTTTTTATGTTTTTTTTTTTGCTGTTGTTTTTAAATCCTAAAAATGTTAGTTTTTTTGAGGGATAATATTACAAAGACGTAGACAACTTGGAAATCACAGAAAAAAATATAAATCCCTTGCTTCTTTGCATTATACCAAACCACTGCTTGTATGCAGTTTTTACTGCTCGAACTGACTTGCTTAGGATATTAGTTGGGTAAAATGGATTTGTTGAAAAATATATTTTCTTTTTCCATTGTATCTTGTCATATTTTATAAAAATACCAACAATTTTGCTTACATGGTATTAAGTTTCTTCTAAGGAATTTCTGATGTATTCGAAAAATTTTTTTTGTTAAAAATAATGTGAAAGTTTCAGGATAATAACATACGTATGGAATTTTATTTTGTTTTGACTTGTCTACTTTGAAAAAAATTATTTAAAAAATCCACGCCTCATATAGCCCTTGAAAAAAATTATGTAAAAAATCCACGCCTTATGTAGGCCTTGGAAAAAATTATTTAAAAAATCCACGCCTTATGTAGGCCTTGGAAAAATTATTTAAAAGATCCACGCCTTATGTAGGCCTTCGAAAAAATTATTTAAATAATCTTCGCCTTATGAAGGCCCGGGAAAAAATATTTTTTTATTTCCACGCCTAATGTAGGCCTTGGAAAAAATTATTTAAAAAATCTACGCCTTATGTAGCCCTTCAAAAAAATTATTTAAAAAATCCACGCCTCATATAGCCCTTGAAAAAAAAATTATTTAAATAATCTACGCCTTATGTAGGCCTTGGAAAAAAATATTTTATAAAATCCACGCCTCATGTAGGCCTTGTAAAAATTATTTAAAAAATCTGCGCCTCATGTAGGCCCTGGAAAAAAATATTTAAATAATCTATGCCTTATGTAGGTCTTGGAAAAAAATATTTAAATAATCTACGTCACATGTAGGCCTTGGAAAAAAATTATTTAAAAAATCTACACCTCATGTAGGCTCTAGAAAAAAATCAAAATAATTTAATTGCTTAACTTCGCGACTTATACAATGAACTTCCTAAAAGTATACTACACAATTTGTTATAATGCACCCTAAAAGTATACTATATATATATATATATATAAATTTCAATTCTTTTAAATTTCTCTCCAATGTGTCTATTTCCTATAACAATTTCAGCCATAACCATATGTTTCGGTTTTTTTTTTGTAGCATACCCCAAAGGCGTGTGACATGATTTTGGTGTTTTTTTCTCGTAGTCTTCTTTGGGAAGTAATAAAAAATGATTACAACATTCAAAATAATTTCAAATTTTTGACATTATCTCTATAACAAAGAAGCGTGCATACAAGAAAAAAAAATTAACACCATAGCAGATTCAAATCATTGTTGTTTATGGCAAATTACTGTGCCGAAAAAATTACTTGTGATGAAAAAAAAAAACAAAAAGTGATAGGCAACCAATGTGGTCTACACATGTTGCCATGTGTCTTAAATGCAAATAATTTATCAAATTTAAAAAAAAACAGTCGCACGTGTTATCTCCTCACAAGGAGGCCTTAAGGTAAAGCTAAAGAGGTTTTATTTATTTATTTTCGTAGAAGCCAAAAAGTAGGCAGCAATTTTTTATTAATTCAGATATGTACTTTAATAAATCCACGCCTTTTATAGGTCCTTGAAAAAACTGTTCTTTAATAAACCCACGCCTTATATAGGTCCTTGCGAAAAATATTCCTTAATTAAGCCATGCCTTATATAGGTCCTTGCGAAAATATTCTTTAGCCAGTGAGCGGAGTAGTATAGTTGGACGGGGCCGACCATATTATACCCTACCCAACTTCCACGAAACTATAACATTCTGTGGTTCTATATTCTGAGCTTGGGCAATATTTCGCGATATTTGTATCCTCTTGACCGACTGGATGGCAACAAATATTACAAATATTCAGTACAGCCCTTCTAATCACTTGTCCAGATTCCCTTCAACGTGGGCTGTGTTGTGATGTTCGGCTTTCAATTTTGGCCTAGAGATCGTCTCGAAAAAACACCAAAAAATAAGTTTTCGGTCGACTTCATCCCAAAATTATTATCTAATCATCACCGAAAATTATAGGCGTTGTCGGTGACCAGGACTTGAAACTCATGGAAAATTTCAAAGCGATCAGCGCCATATTTCCGCCCTCTAGTGTGGTAATGGGTTACTAAATAATATATGAATACGTAAGCACCTGTAAATATTTATGTGTAAGTCTCGCATCCGAGTACATACGACAATCAATCAATCATTTAAAGGTCAGCCAATCCTCTTGAACATACTATCAACTTCTCGGGTCTAGGACCTTCAGGTGCAAATATATACGCCATCGAATACAATTTTTTAATTTTTCACACAAAAGTCAGGGTCAATTTGACCCGCTAAATATTGAACGATCTTTATCAAAACAGCCATACTTATTCTTCGCGATGTTGGGTCATAATGGCCGCCTCTGGAGCGACCAGAAAAAACGACAAAAATAAAGTTTTTGGTCCATTTCAATTAACCGATCTTTTCCAAAAACAATAGGGGTCTTCATTGGCCAGAACCCATCCTACATGCAAAATTTCATGAAGATAGGTCCATAACTATGGCATGTATCGTGTTTACAAATTATAATGGACAGACGGACGGACTCACATATCTAGATCGACTCAGCTAGTCGAGATATGACGATCGGTATACTTAAAGGTGGGTCTAGGACCAATATTTCCCGGCGTTACAAACTTTTGGGGCTGCACAAAGCTATAATACCCTGACAACATAGTTGTGTAGGGTATAATAAATCCACGCCTTATATAGGTCCTTGCAAAAATATTCTTTAATAAATCCACGCCTTATATAGGTCCTTGAAAAAATATTCTTTTATAAATCCAGGTCCTTGAAAAAATAGTCTTTAAATAAATCCAAGCCTCATATAGGTTCTTTAAAAAATATTCTTAAATAAATCCAGGTCCTTGAAAAAATATTCTTTAATAAATCCAGGTCCTTGAAAAAATATTCCTTAATAAATCCACGCCTTTAGGCCGTGGGAAAAAATATTGAAAAAAATCCACGCCTTAAGATAGGCTTCGAAAAATATTTTAAAAGCCTTTAAAATTTATTTAAAACAATTCCTGGAATTTTTAAATATTTTTCTGTTACCTAAAAGTATGCAATAGTTTTCTTGTCGCTTTGCCTTTAAATCGCCTTTGGTGCCATATTGTTGTTAGTTTTATTATTTTCTAAATAACTTTTACCTAGCATACCTTTAGGTGTTGGTTTTGAGTGTTGCCCAACCAGGCAGTCCGTTCCGAACGCTTCGTTAACGGCAAGCAAAAGCTGTCGTAACTAAATAAATAAAACTAATAAAAGTTTTTTTCAACAAGATTTCATGGTGTTCTTGCAATTTGTTTGTATGCATGTTTGTAAGAAACAACCTTGGACAAATTGTTGTCTTTTGCAATCAAGAGAAAGGAAAATTTTTGTTGCCGGAGAAATTCAATCAAAGAATATTTTTTGGAGAAAAATCTTAAGGAAAAAATTCAATTAAGTGAAGAAAAAGATTTCTAGATTTTTTTAAAGATTTTTCTGATCATTTTTTTCTTTGTAATTTAATTTTTATGATTTTGTCATTATCCTTTCTTTGGAGGGGGTTTTGTTTGAGTACTTTGCCTAAACTTCTGCCGTTGACAGTCACTTTCTTAAACTCTTTTTTTCTCTCTCTCTCATTTTCGGGTGTTAATAAATTAACTGAAATTGTGTTAACTAAAGCTGCCCTCTGGCTTTTGGCCATATCCTTCTTCTGTTTGCCATGCCAGCCAGTATCCTTGTCAAAGAGCAGCTGCAGTCAGCAGCTACAAAGAACAGAGGAACCCTTGGCAAATATTTTTTTCCTTTTTTCTTTATTTTTGTTGTTGTTACTCAATGCCATGTTTATTTTGCGTTTGCCTTAATTTCTCCACTTTGTTTTTGGTGGAGATTTTGGGTTCAAAAAGAAAGTAATCCGCTTGGTTGTTATGCTTTGAAATTGTCATGTAAAGAGAAAGGTGCCCCTGAAAGTAGGCAACACTTTTTGTAAGTACTGATAACACACATATGAATTAATTATTTTCAAAGGAACTTCGAATTTTAAAAACCGCACGGATGATCTACTTCATTTAAAGGTGTCTCATATATAAAATGCGGGGCTTGCTCTATATATTTTGGGTCCTGGGGGCACATAGGAAATTTTTTTAAAATATTTTTTGTAATTTATTTTTTATATTATTAATGGAAAAAATTCCCGACAAAATTTATTTCCTTACCCATACACTATCACCCTCCTTGAGATATTCTCTTGCTCCTAACACGTATATCTTCTCCTAAGAAAAAAAAAATCTACCATTTGGTCAGTGACAAAATAAACTACAATTTCTTACAGGACATTTTTGTAGTGCCCCAGCAACAACTAGATTATTGGCAAAAAAATCGAAGAACCCCATAAACAACAGAATCCACTGAAAAAAACTATATTTTCTTACTTCGTAAATTTTTCTTGTAAGAAAAAAAGGAAACTTTCAATTTGTTTTCTGAAGTACATTATTCTCACTCAATTCTTAGTCACAGACAAAAAAAAAAAAAAAATTAAAAACCAAAAACCCAAACAGGAAAACAAACCTGCAGGCTCTTGGCCATCCTGCTCTCCACAATAATCAACAATGAACGTGGTCGAGGTACAGGACACAAACAAAAATAAATTTGTCAATTGTAAAACGACTCCGAATCGTTACAATTTTTCAACTCTTCTATTGTCGTTAAAAATGGTTTTGGTATTTTATTTTCTTTTTTTTCAGGTTTGTTCTCGCCTAGCAGGCACTTCGTAGAAGAAGTTTCCTAGCTTAAATTCACGTACAAAAGATTTTATTTACTGGTGATATTTATTGAGTGTTTTAGAAGAAGGAAAGTGAGTTTAGGAAAAAAAATATATAAAAAAATACGACCCTTAGATAGGTCTTAAAAAAATAATTTTAAAAATCCCCAACTCATAGAGGTCTTGGAAAAAATTATTTAATAAATTCCCCACCTCAGATAGGTCTTGGAAAAAAAATAATAATAAAATAAAAAAATATTTAAAATATTCACGCCTTAAGATAGGCTCTTATTCTTTTAAATCCACGCCTTGAGATAGGCTCTGAAAAAAATATTTAAAAAATCTACGCCTTAAGATAGGCTCTGATTTTTTTTAAATTCACGCCTTGTCATTTTTCACACAAAAGTCAGGGTCCATTTGACCCGCTAAATATTGACCGATCTTTATCAAAACAGGCATGCTTATTCTTTGGTCTTATCCCCTTCTCCATGCAAAATTTCACGAAGTTCAGGCCATTATTGCGGCCTCTGGGGCGACCAGATAACCCGACAAAAATTTAGTATTTGGTCCATTTCATCCCCTAAATATTAACCGATCTTTCCCAAAAATAGGGGTCTTCATTGGGCCGAACCCATCCTACATGCAAAATTTCTTGATGATTGGTCCATAACTGTGGCCTGTATCGTGTTTACAAATTATAATGGACAGATCGTCTAGATCGACTGAGCTAGTCGAGATATGACTTATAGGTGGGTCTAGGACCAATATTTCGCGGCGTTACAAACTTTTGGGGCTGCACAAAGCTATAATACCCTGACAACATAGTTGTGTAGGGTATAAAAATCTACGCCTTAAGATAGGCTCGGAAAAACAAATATTTAAAAAATCCACGTCTTATATAATTACTTACTTAGCTGGCTTGTGACCGAACTTTCGTTCCATAAGCCGAGCTTAGAAAAGTTTTTCAGGCGCGTCGGTCTTTTGAGTAGTTTTTCCAATTTGAAAGACCATTTACGGCGATACTGTCTTCGACTTGGTCTTTCCAACGTATTCTTGGCCTTCCCCTTCGGCGTGAACCATCAGTAGCTGGTTCACTTTTATATACCTTCTGGGCTGGTGCATCTTCATCCATTCTCACAACATAACCTAGCCAACGTAAGCGCTGCAGCTCAGTACGTCTAACAATGTCGATGTCCGAGAATAGCTGGTACAACTCATGGTTCATTCGACGGCGAAATTCACCGTCAATGCAGATCGGCCCATAGATCTTTCGGAGAATTTTTCTCTCAAACACTCGAAGAGCTGCCTCATCTGCTTGCGTAAATACCCATGCTTCTGATCCATATACTAGCACGGGTAATATCAGTGTCTTGTAGAGTGTGAGTTTGGTCTGGCGGGAGGTGGCCTTGCTTTTGAGTTGTTTGCTCAGCCCATAGTATCATCGGTTGGCCATCGCTATCCTTCTCCGATTTTCAAAACCGATGTCATTCGTTTTATTTATGGCGGTACCAAGGTATATAAAATCTTTAACTACCTTGAAGCTGTAGTTCTCAAGTTGTTCCACAGTTGGTCCGAGTCTACTGGACCGCTTGCGCGTTGATACCATCAGCTTGGTCTTCACGCCGTTTACTGCCAGACCCACTTTGGCAGACTCCTTCTTTCAATTTTTTTAAAAGTGGCTGTTACCGCTCGCAATGTTCGACCAATTATGTCGATGCCACGCCTTATATAGATGTTGGAAAAAAATTATTTAAAAAATCCACGCCTTATATAGATGTTGGAAAAAAATTATTTAAAAAATCCACGCCTTATATAGATGTTGGAAAAAAATTATTTAAAAAATCCACGCCTTATATAGATGTTGGAAAAAAATTATTTAAAAAATCCACGCCTTATATAGATGTTGGAAAAAAATTATTTAAAAAATCCACGCCTTATATAGATGTTGGAAAAAAATTATTTAAAAAATCCACGCCTTATATAGATGTTGGAAAAAAATTATTTAAAAAATCCACGCCTTATATAGATGTTGGAAAAAAATTATTTAAAAAATCCACGCCTTATATAGATGTTGGAAAAAAATTATTTAAAAAATCCACGCCTTATATAGATGTTGGAAAAAAATTATTTAAAAAATCCACGCCTTATATAGATGTTGGAAAAAAATTATTTAAAAAATCCACGCCTTATATAGATGTTGGAAAAAAATTATTTAAAAAATCCACGCCTTATATAGATGTTGGAAAAAAATTATTTAAAAAATCCACGCCTTATATAGATGTTGGAAAAAAATTATTTAAAAAATCCACGCCTTATATAGATGTTGGAAAAAAATTATTTAAAAAATCCACGCCTTATATAGATGTTGGAAAAAAATTATTTAAAAAATCCACGCCTTATATAGATGTTGGAAAAAAATTATTTAAAAAATCCACGCCTTATATAGATGTTGGAAAAAAATTATTTAAAAAATCCACGCCTTATATAGATGTTGGAAAAAAATTATTTAAAAAATCCACGCCTTATATAGATGTTGGAAAAAAATTATTTAAAAAATCCACGCCTTATATAGATGTTGGAAAAAAATTATTTAAAAAATCCACGCCTTATATAGATGTTGGAAAAAAATTATTTAAAAAATCCACGCCTTATATAGATGTTGGAAAAAAATTATTTAAAAAATCCACGCCTTATATAGATGTTGGAAAAAAATTATTTAAAAAATCCACGCCTTATATAGATGTTGGAAAAAAATTATTTAAAAAATCCACGCCTTATATAGATGTTGGAAAAAAATTGTTTAAAAAATCCACGCCTTATATAGATGTTGGAAAAAAATTATTTAAAAAATCCACGCCATACGGAGGTCTTTGATTTTTTTTCAATCCCAAGTTATAAGATAGAAAATGAGAAAAATTGTGTCAATTTTTTCACACCTGTGTTTCACATCCATTTCACTTGAATTTTCTATAAACAATGCGAATGTTCCCGATTTTCGATTAAAATTGGCCATAGAATTTCAAACGAAAACTGTATTAACAGCCACTTCCTTATATCGTCCATTAAACTTCCACCCAGTGTTGTCTATTGGTAGTCAAAAGGGACCTCCCTCAATGACTCTCAAATAACAAGCAGCTAGTTATTCTTTTTTTCAGGGTGTGTCCGTCCCTCTGTCTGTTGACATTAATGTCTCTCATGTTCAATGCCTTGCAGTCATTTTTTGGTAAATATTTGATTTGATTTCTATTACATTGTCACATTGAATGATGGCGGTCGTTGTTTTCAACTGAATTGCTAGCCACTTTGTTTGGTCCTTCGTCCGTGTACCCTGCGTCTCTAATATCAAGTGTTAGTATTTACTTTTATTTTTCTTCCACATTTTACATTTTTTATTATTTTCCATTTAGTCAGATATAGAAGCTTTATCTAAATCTGAACCGATTTTCAGGAAACTTAACACACACCATTCTAGACCTAAATCATTATGATATGCCAAATTTCGTGCAAATCGAAATATATATAGAGACTTTGGTGCACCAATTACATTAAATCGGACGAAAATATATATGGGAGCTATATCTAAATCTGAACCGATATTTTCCCAATTTCAGTAAGGTTCGTCGTTGGGCCAAATAAGTAACTTGTGCCAAATTTCATTCAAATCGGATCATAAATGCGACCTGTACTTTGTTCAAAAAATACATAGACGGACGAACGGACAGACAGACATGCATAAATCGACTCAGAAAGTGATTCTATGAATATTCTCAAAAGAAATCATGTTTCTATCTCGATTCCTTTTGCCTGTTACAAACATATGCACAAAGAGATACTACCCTGTACCACAGTGTGGTGAAGGGTATAACAACAAAAACAATATATAAATAATTAGTTAATTTTAATTGATTTTTCGTATTCTGTGTTGTTAATGTATTGTTGTTTCGTATTCTGTTCGTATTCTTGTTGTTAATATTTGACCATAAGCGGATTAAAAACAATAAAATAATATTTATTTGTGGCCATTCCAGACGTGAACTAAATAAATGATTGATTGTAAAAATGTTGCATACTTTAGGGGATTACAGAGAATCGTGTACATTAAATTATTTAATTGTATGATTTGATGTTTAAAAGCCTTCAAATAGGCATTGAAAAAAAAAACTATTTCAAAATTCTACGCCTTGGAAAAAATTATTTCAAAATTCTACGCCTTGTGTAGGCCTTGGAAAAAATTATTTAAAAAATCTACGCCTTGTGTAGGCCTTGGAAAAAATTATTTAAAAAATCTACGCCTTGTGTAGGTCTCGTGAAAAAATTATTTAAAAAATCTACGCCTTGTGTAGGCCTTGGAAAAAATTATTTAAAAAATCTACGCCTTGTGTAGGCCTTGGAAAAAATTATTTAAAAAATCTACGCCTTGTGTAGGCCTTGGAAAAAATTATTTAAAAAATCCACGCCTTGTGTAGGCCTTGGAAAAAATTATTTAAAAAATCCACGCCTTGTGTAGGCCTTGGAAAAAATTATTTAAAAAATCCACGCCTTGTGTAGGCCTTGGAAAAAATTATTTAAAAAATTCACGCCTTGTGTAGGTCTCGTGGAAAAATTATTTAAAAAATCTACGCCTTGTGTAGGCCTTGGAAAAAATTATTTAAAAAATCTACGCCTTGTGTAGGCCTTGGAAAAAATTATTTAAAAAATCTACGCCTTGTGTAGGCCTTGGAAAAAATTATTTAATCTACGCCTTGTGTAGGCCTTGGAAAAAATTATTTAATCTACGCCTTGTCTAGGTTTCTGAAAAAATTATTTA
Organism: Musca vetustissima; assembly: GCF_032173495.1. Classification (NCBI taxonomy): domain Eukaryota; kingdom Metazoa; phylum Arthropoda; class Insecta; order Diptera; family Muscidae; genus Musca; species Musca vetustissima. Next base: position 3,853 of record NW_026873571.1, on the reverse strand, counting down.
ATCTACGCCTTGTCTAGGTTTCTGAAAAAATTATTTAATCTACGCCTTGTCTAGGTTTCTGAAAAAATTATTTAATCTACGCCTTGTCTAGGTTTCTGAAAAAATTATTTAAAAAATCTACGCCATGTGTAGGTCTCGTGAAAAAATTATTTAAAAAATTCACGCCTTGTGTAGGTCTCGTGGAAAAATTATTTAAAAAATCTACGCCTTGTGTAGGCCTTGGAAAAAATTATTTAAAAAATCTACGCCTTGTGTAGGTCTCTGAAAATATAATTAAAAAAATCTACGCCTTGTGTAGGCCTTGGAAAAAATTATTTAAAAAATCTACGCCTTGTGTAGGCCTTGGAAAAAATAATTTAAAAAATCTACGCCTTGTGTAGGCCTTGGAAAAATTATTTAAAAAATCTACGCCTTGTGTAGGCCTTGGAAAAAATTATCTAAAAAAATCTACGCCTTGTGTAGGTCTCTGAAAATATGATTTAAAAAATCTACGCCTTGTGTAGGCCTTGGAAAAAATTATTTAAAAAATCTACGCCTTGTGTAGGCCTTGGAAAAAATTATTTAAAAAATCTACGCCTTGTGTAGGCCTTGGAAAAAATTATTTAAAAAATCTACGCCTTGTGTAGGCCTTGGAAAAAATTATTTAAAAAATCTACGCCTTGTGTAGGCCTTGGAAAAAATTATTTAAAAAATCTACGCCTTGTGTAGGCCTTGGAAAAAAATATTTAAAAAATCTACGCCTTGTGTAGGCCTTGGAAAAAATTATTTAAAAAATCTACGCCTTGTGTAGGCCTTGGAAAAAATTATTTAAAAAATCTACGCCTTGTGTAGGCCTTGGAAAAAATTATTTAAAAAATCTACGCCTTGTGTAGGTCTCTGAAAAAAAAAATTATTTAAAAAATCTACGCTTTGTATAGGTTCCACGCCTTTGGTAGTTGAAGAAAAAAATGATTTAACAATTTCGCGCCTTGGGATAGGCCATGGAAAAAATTATTTAAAAAATCCTCACCTCCTGCGGGTCCTTCTTTTGCAAAAAAAATCTTGTATTTCCTTACATTTTTGTTTCCCATCTTTTTTGTGTGTTTCCTTAAAAAAACCCATCTGCAATTTTATTAATAACCTAAAAGTATGCACCACTATTTGTCATTATTTCTATGATGAGAAATACCATTTGATGTTTCAAATATTTATTTTTAATATTTTTCGTTAGCTAAAAAGATGAAAACCAGTTATTATTTTCAACTGAAAAATTGTCTGTGCGGAAACACCCGCTGCGGCTCCCTCCCTCTCAGACCTCTTCAATGTTGTTTTTCACTAACAAAATAAATTGATTTTCTTCTTCTTCTTCTTCTTCTGTTTTTGTGGTCTTGTTTCACTGCCATTTTGAGTAAAGAAGATTTCACTTATTCGTTTAGGGATAGGGGGAGAGAGGTGGGAAGGTGGGTAAAATGGAAAAGAAAAAGTGAGTTTTCCCCCCGAATATTGCAATTCAATTCCTGTTAGTCGAAGAAAATGCATTCCAAAAAAAAAAAATAGTGGAGGAAGTTACCAGCCAGGTAAATGGGAAAGGTGGATCGATAAATGGATGGGAAAAATAACTCAACTTTTGGGGAAAATTTGAGGGTGGCGGAAGCAAGGGGTTCCTACTTTAAAAAAAATATATACGTAACGACAATCATCAGGATAACGATGCTGCTGATGATGACGACGATCGCCCTGGAATGGTTGCTGCTTCTGCTCGCTCTAGTCGCATTGTTGAAAATTTATCTAGAGATATTTGTCAATCAATTGTATACCTTGTGCAATTGTCGTAATCGATTCGTTGTGTGTGTGTGTGTGTGAGGAGTGTGTGCTATTTGTATAGTATATATATGTATGTGTGTGTGTGTTTAAAAAAACTATGCGTCCTGAATGGGAATGAAATAAGATTTGCACGAGTCGTTGTTGTTTTTTTTCTGCTACTGCTTGTTCTTCTCCATTTTTGACCAGGTAAATGCTGGTTTATTTAAGCTTTTGAAACCTCAGAGTTCTGTGTGTGTATGTGTGCATAGTGGGAGCTCTGTGTCTATATAAACGATGTCACACATCCCATCTTTTTTGTCATCTTCTCATCTTAATGGTAGTTTACAAAGAGAAGTCTTAAACACTAGTCAGGAGGAGAAAAAAGCAAAATTAAAGTATACTTTTAGGAGCTTGAGAAAAAATCTATATAAAAAATAAAATACACACACACATACATATATACCTTTATAGGTGGTTATATATAAAATTTTTTCTCGTATTTAAGGCTTTAATTTTTTAGTCCTGTTTAGAGTGATACCTTTCAATGAAATTTCACACCTACATATATATATGTACGCACACATATATTCTAACAGCTATATAGATACCTCCTCCTCCTCCCTAGACCCTATCGATAGATATCCCCTTTACGATATTTTGTTTTTAGTTCACAGTCATTGCGAATCAAAGAAAACCCTGTAAGGAAAGTAGTAAAGACGGACGGGGCGACCATATGATACCCTTCACCACTTTCGATATCTTCAACAGATGACTCCTAATAGACGTCGAATTTTTAAAGGACCAGTAAAATGAAATTGGATCCATAGACATGTCATTCTGCAACCTATATAAAAATTTTTCATTTTGTCAGATATAGAAGCTATATTTGAATCTGAACCGATTTTCCGGAAACTTAACACACATCATTCTAGACCGAATTCTTTACGCTGTACAAAATTTCGTGCAAATCGAGAGATATATTGGGACTTTGGTGCACCATTTACCTAAAATCGGATGAAAATATATATGGGAGTTATATCTAAATCTGAACCGATTTTCAGGAAACTTAACACACATCATTCTGGACCTAATTCAGTACTCCATGCCAAATTTCGTGCAAATCGAAAGATATATAGGGACTTTGGTACACCATTTATATTAAATCGGACGAAAATATATATGAGAGCTATATGTAAATCTAAAACGATTTTCACAAAACTTAACACACATCATTCTAGACCTAATTCATTACGCTGTGCCAAATTTCGTGCAAATCGAAAGATATATAGGGACTTCGGTACACTATTTACCTTAAATCGGACGAAAATATATATGGCAGCTATATCTAAATCTGAACCGATTTTCAGGAAACTTAACACACATCATTCCAGGCCTAATTCATTACGCTGCGCCAAATTTGGTGCAAATAGAGAGATATATAGGGACTTTGGTAAACCATTTACATTAAATCGGATGAAAATATATATGGGAGCTATATCTAAATATGAACCGATTTCCTGGAAACTTAGCACACATCATTCCAGGCCTAATTCATTACGCTGTGCCAAATTTCGTGCAAATCGAGAGATATATAGGGACTTTGGTACACCATTTACCTTAAATCGGACGAAAATATATATATGGGAGCTATATCTAAATCTGAACCGATTTTCACAAAACTTAACACACGTCATTCTAGACCTAATTCATTACGTTGTTCCAAATTTCGCGCAAATCGAGAGATATATAGGGACTTTGGTACACCATTTACATTAAATCGGACGAAAATATATATAGGGGAGCTATATCTAAATCTTAACCGATTTTTCCCAATTTCAATAGGGTTCGTCCTTGGGCCAAATAAGTGACCTATGCGAAATTTCATCCAAATCGGACCCCTGTACCACAGTGTTGTGAAGGGTATAAAGAGCTATGAACCGGTTTTCTATCCTCCTTACCCCCTCATTCCCACAGTCCATCACCACTTTCCTTTTCTAGCAAATAATCCAACCCATTGGGATCATCATCCTTTGTTTTTTTATAGAGTATTGCCATTTTATTTTTATGTGTG
>NW_026873570.1:0-14773 GCF_032173495.1 Musca vetustissima | reverse complement strand
AATTTTCTTCAATTAGATAATCTCAATATTAAATAATTTTATAAAATTTACAATATTCATATATTTTACAAAAATGCCAGAAATCAAAATAAGTCACAATCAAGTATATATGTAACCAAACCGAACTGTATTTGCTAATCAAACATTTAATCTAGTCTCGTATTGAAACTCATTGCACAGAGACAAGTGCCTCTGTTTGCGTGCTATTAAATCGTAAATCAAAATATGATTTTTTGAGGCCAAAGTCAATTGATGTTCGCTTTGATGCAATAAATATTACACACGTAATCGGCAGTAACCCTTGAGTAAAACGATACCGCTTAATGTCAATTCAAATGTTTGCATGTTCTATTGAGTGCAATAACTTGAGGTTTCAATTCAAAGCAGTGGTATTCGAATTAATTCATTTAGCATTGAACTTATTGATAGAACAAATCATGGTAGTATTAAAAATCGATATTAAAGATCATATCAAATAAATGTAAGTTTAAAATCAATATGTCGAAACCAAACCGATATAAACCAGCATATGCTCAGGTCATTCAAATGTTAGAGCCAATTCAGCTAAGAACAAGCACAAACTCCCCAATATACCGAATAAAGGTGGGTTTTGTTATAAGGTGAATATCCTTAAAAATGGACTAAGACCCACAATTTTTGGTAGAAATATCTTATAATTCGATAACTCAATTTAATTTCATAACTTTCAACACAAAACGTACTTTTAATATAAACATAACAATGAATGTCCCAAATTTTCAAATTTTGTGTCTGTCCTATTGCCAATTAGGGGTCTTTATAATAGGACAAACTCGTTTTTGTAGAGATTTCGTATAACTGCTGAAAAAAATTTTTTCAAAACATCTACACCTATGTTTAGAGCATAAACAAATATTTGTAAAAGATCCACACCCATATTGGGTGCCAGAAAAAATATTTTACACCCAGTTAGCAGAGCAGTATAGTCGGAAGGGGCCGACCATATGATGCCCTACACAACTTCCACGAAAATCTTACTAACTAATATTTAGCACAGATTCCCTTCACCGTGGTGTTCGGCTTTCAATTGTGGCCTATAGATCGACCCGAAAAAATACAAAAAATAAGTTTTCGGTTCACTTCATCCCAATATTATTATCTGATCATCGCCGAAAATTGTAGACGTTGTCCTTGGCCATACCTGGAACTTCATGGAAAATTTCAAAGCGATCAGCGCTATATTTCCGCCCTCTAGTGTGGTAATGGTTGAATAAGTAAACACCTGTAAATATTTATGAGTAACTCCCACATCCGAATACATATGACAATATAATTGGTATCAATTTAAAGGTCAACAACTCCTCTTGGATATACTATCAACTTCTCGGGTATATATCCTTCAGGGGTAAATATATACTATATGGAATACAAAAAATTTTTTACACAAACGTACGGATCCATTTGACCCACTAAATATTGACCGATGTTTATCAAAACAGGCATGCTTATTCTTTGGACCAATCCCCCATGTAAAAATTGGAGCGACCAGCAAATCAGACAAAAATAAAGTTTTTGGTCCATTTCATCCCCTAAATACCAAAAACTATAGGGGTCTTCATTGGCCAGAACCCATCCTACATACAAAATTTTGTGAAGATAACTGTGGCCTGTATGGTGTTACACGCACAATGTTTAGTGTCTGCAAAAAAATTTAAAAAATCCAAACCTATGTTTATTGCCTAAAAAAAAATTGTTTAAAGCCTAGAATGATGTGTTCCAAGTTTCTTGAAAATGGGTTCAGATTTAGATATAGCTCCTATATATTTTTTCGTCCGATTTTTGGTAAATAGTGCACCAATGTCCCTTTATTTCCTTCGATTTGCACAAAATGTGGCATAGGGTACTACATTGACAATATAATCATGAGTAGCAAGATTCGGGAAAATCGGTCCAGATTTAGATACAGTTCCGATAGATATTTTCGTCCGATTTTATGTAAATGGTGCACCAAAGTCCCTATGTATCCTTCAATTTGCAAGACATTTGGCATTGCGTACTGCATTGAGTCTAGAATGATGTGTGGTTAGTTTCGGAAAAATCGGTTCAGATTTCGATATAGCTCCCACATATACATATATATTTGTCCGATTTTACCTAAATGGTGCACCAAACTCCTAATGTTTGTTCGATTAACATGAACTTTTGCACAACGTATCAAATTGAGACTTGACTGGCGTTATTGCGTTTTGTTGAAGTTGGCACCGATGCAGCCATAGCCTCCATATGTACTTCGAACGGATGTCTGATTGAAATTAATTTTTTTGGCAGTGCGGCGTACCGAATAGCGTATCAATTTTGCTATAAATCGTTTTCCACAAAATTGACCCATGGAACGCAGACGACACTAAATCTTCCCGAATGAAATTAAATTTATCATAGGTTACAGGAAGACAGGAGTATGTTCCTTCGAGGGAACATTGACATTCATTGTAAGAATACATATGTACAATATACTCAAAGTGGTGAAGGGTATCATATAGTCGGCTCAGTCAGACTTTATTACTTTCCTTACTGTTATGATACCCTTAATCTACAGGGTATTATGTCTTTCAGCATATGTTTGTAACAGGCAAAAGGAAACGAGATAGACACATGGTTCCTTTTGAGACTATGCATAGAATCACATTCTAAGTCCGTCTGTCCGTCCGTCTGTCTGTCCATGTGAAATTGTAAACAAAGTGCAGGTCGCATTTATTATCCGAATTGGATGAAATTTGGCACAAGTCACTTATTTGGCCCAAGGACGAAACCTTTTGAAATTGAAGAAAATTGGATCAAATTTAGATAAAGCTCCCGTATATAGATCGTCCGATTTTTCATTCGATTTGCACGAAATTTTACATAGGGTACTGAATTAGGTCTAGAATGATGTGTGTTAAGTTTCCTGAAAATCGGTCCATATTTAGATATAGCTCCAAAGTCCATATATATATTTCAGTTTGCACGAAATTTGGCATAGCGTAATAAATTAGGTCTAGAATGATGTGTGTTAAGTTTCCTGAAAATGGGTCCAGATTTAGATATAGCTCCCATGTACATTTTCGTACGATTTAATTTTAATGGTGTACCAAAGTCTCTATATATCCTTCGATTTGTACGAAATTTGACATAGCGTAATGAATTAGGTCTAGAATGATGTGTGTTAGGTTTCCTGAAAATCCTTTCATAGTTAGATATAGCTCCCATATATATTTTCGTCCGTTTTTTTGTAAATAGTGTACTAAAGTCCCTATATATCTTTCGGTTTGCACGAAATTTAGCATAGTGTACTAAATTGAGTCTAGAATAACGTCTGTCAAGTTTCGGAAAAATTGGGTCAGATTTAGATATAGGTCCCATATATATTTTCATCCGATTTAAGGGTCTATCTGTGTCTATTAGTTTATACCAACTCAACTCTGAAAACAAAAACAGATTATATAATATTAAAATTATATACTCTACGTCAGGAGAATCCTTATTAAAACTATATCAGGATTGTAAACCCCTATGGGTTATGCATTATTTCCAACCTTTTCTGTGTCCATTTGATTATTCTTTATTGAAATCGAACAAAGAGATTTTCAATTTTGTTTTAAGGTGAAATCCCACAACGGAGTTGGTGTATCACTCGTGCCCGCTGCTGTCGCGTCCTTCCTAATTGCTATTACTTATTTCAAAAGGCAAAAAAAAAATCCTTTTTAATCTACTTTTATAAAATAACATATATCCCCAACATAAACTAACAACCTCTTAACAAAATCAATACGTGTAAACAATTTAAACTGTTCCATTCATTCTTTGTTCATAGACAAAAAAAGACAATATATATTTTAACGTTTAATGATGATGATGGTCAGGCAAAAGGAAAATATATATATTTCACAACAACACCAAAATGAAACTATGACACAGCTATGTGAAACATACGCACACACAATCAAAAAAAAACTCAAATAATACAAATAACAACTGACAGTTTAAAATGTTCTATGGTCAGAGTGGTTGCTCGTAATGTTCATTGGAACTCCTCCAGTTCTAGAGTCCATCTCTTAGCCCATAATCTTTTGTATGGAATGATGTTCTTTTTTGTGTGCAGATATATTAAAGTTGTGTGTGTGTGCGTCTGTTTTAGCTGAAGTATTTTTTGAAGCTAAGAGTGAGGGCTTTATAAAGCATTTGTTAAAAAAAAATTGTACTGCTAGTGTGGTCGTTCAAGTGACTGAGTGTGTGCGTGTGTTTTTTGTAAGACCAGTGTTACTGTTTAAATATTTGCCATTAGATTGTATTGTTGCCTTAAATGTTACTAAAGATATTTGTCATCATACATAGAACTAAAGACGAAGTGACATTGTTTTCTTATGTGGTCCATGTCGATAACGGACAGTGGGTTTTAGGTAATCATTTTATGATGGCTCGAAATCACATTATCTTGGTGGCCAATCGACCAGTCCATTATGAGAAATTATGAGATCATCAAATATCGCCAAGTATGGCACGATAATGATCGTCATTGGATTCGTTCCTACAGTCATCACTCTTGATTAAATATGGACCCACGATTCCACCGGCGAATTAATTACACCACTTCGCTGTTTTTTTTTTCTACCCTTCACCACACTGTGGAACAGGGTATTATGTCTTTGTGTATATGTTTGTAACAGGCAAAAGGAAACGAGATAGACCCATGGTTCCTTTTAAGAATATGCATAGAATCACTTTTTAAGTCGATTTAAGCATGTCCGTCTGTCCATTTTAAATTGTAAAAAGTACAGGTCGAATTTATGATCCGAATTGGATGAAATTTGGCACAGCTCATTTGTTTGGCCCAAGGACGAACCCTATTGAAATTGGGAAAAATCGGTTCAGATTTAGATATAGCTACCATATATATTTTCGTCCGATTTAATGTAAATGGTGTACAAAAGTCCCTATATATCTGTCGGTTTGCACGAAATTTGGTATAACGTACTGAATTGGGCCTAGAGTGATGTCTGCCAAGTTTCGTGAAAATTGGTCCAGATTTAGATATAGCTCCCATAAAGTTTCGTCCGAGCTTTAGATATAGCTCCCATATATAGTTTCGTCCGATTTCATGTAAATGGTGCCCCAAAGTCCCTATATATCTTTCGATTTGCACGAAATTTCGCATAACGTACTGAATTGAGCCCAGAGTGATGTCTGCCAAGTTTCATGAAAATCGGTCCTGATTTAGATATAGCTCCCATATATAGTTTTGTCCGATTTCATGTAAATGGTGCACCAATGTCCCATATATCTTTCGATTTGCACGAAGTTTGGCATAAAGTACTGAATTGATGCTGGAATGATGTGTGCTGAGTATCGTGAAAATCGATTCAGATCTAGATATATATATTTTCGTCCGATTTAATCTAAATAATGTACCAGGTTCTTATGTTGCATAGTGTTTTGAATTTAAACCAGAATTATGTGTGCTAAGTTTAGTGAAAATTCGTTTTTTTAGAAGTACAGACCTAGCCCAACGGATGTCTTATTGATATTTGCATACTTTTGTACCATTCTTTTGTTTCATTGTAACAAACGAATGACATGTTTATGGATAGGTCTAGGTCGTTTCACATTTAGTTAAATATCTCATATTTTATTTCATACAATTTCATGATAATAGTCCTGTTTAATATACCCATAGTGATGAATGGTATAATATAGTCGGCCCCGTCCGACTTTACTACTTTCCTTACTGGTTTTTTTTTTTTGCTAAATAAAGTACCAGATATAGAACCGCTTTAGATTGCTCATCGCAACAAATGCGGATCGAACTCATCGGATTTTCTTGGATCTTATTATGACAATCTATAAAACTAGTTCTTACGTAAGTCTTTCCATGATGATATGTGAAACGATACTAAACAAAAATAACATTAATGAAACAAGTTAATGGATTCCTTTATATTGGGCGCCATTCATAGGAGGGACTGATTTTAAGTTTTCTTAGCCCCTATTGCCTCAAAATACATTTCTCACCACTGTGCCATAAATGTCATGACGGAGATGACATCGTGTTATTGCTGACCATAGCGATGATGTTGATGATCCCAAACATAAACAATATACTTTAGATACAATTTCGTGCGGATATTGTTCTCCAAAGGAAAGCTCAAGGAGATGAAGACGACCAGGGCGAGATGACTACAAAGTACTCATACTTGTCATTGTTGTTATAGTGAATGTACGTATTTGTTGTATTTTGAAGTGACATATCTTAAGAGTGCCATAATACATTTAGATGTTTGTTTTAGTGTCCTGTTGCAGGACATTCAGCTTTGTTTTGTGTTTTTTGTTCATCTTATCTATGTTAGTTTGATCCCATCAAGTGTATCGGAGCGCTTTAGGGTATTCCCGCCAAAGACAAAAATTTCTCCTTTGTGAATTCGCTCTGGTATTGTTCCCTAAAAAAAGCGAAGGAAGCTTTTGGCAAAAATGTCAAAAGAACAAAACGAAAAAAATAAAAACAGGACATAGAAAATTTCATAAGAAAATTTGTTGTCCATTCTTTCATTCGCTTTGCTAATGTTTATTGTTTGGAAATCTGAACTTTTGCTTTTGATTCACTTAGTTTTCTGAGTCCTTGTGTGTGTGGTCGTTCGGTTGTCTTTATGATTTGAAGTTTCGGTCGTTCATTTTATGTCCTTTGTCAAGCATTATGGCAAACAGGCGGATAATAAAACAAATCAAAATTTCATTTCTTAGTTTTTTGTTCCGCCTTCTTTGATGACGATGATGGCGATGCAGACCCTAGAGGCCATAGGGAATATTTATTTTTTTATGGGAAAACATAAAATTACAATTTAATAAAAAAAATCAAAATCATTCATTGTATGAAAGTTTGCAAAAAATTCCTTAAAATCCATTGAAATGTTAATTATATTAATAAGAATGAAATGTTACTACCATTGTAGAATGTGAGTAAGTGCGATTGAGTGTATGTGTGGCTTCATGGTCTGTTGAATATTGTGCGTGCGGATGTGTGTTTGGTCATACTGTTTATTTTCACATTCTGCTCTGTAGACCGTAAGGATAATAAAATTATGTAAATTATTTTGGAATTTTCATTTTGTCCCAAGGAAGACTTCAAACATAACTCGTGCGCACAACAATTAAGCAGAAATGAATTTTTGTTAATATTTCCGAAAAACTCTGATTTTGCTAGAAAATGTAAATAATATTATGAATGAGAAACATATTGAAAATTCCTTTCATAGTAGGGTCAATATTAAGCAACGAGCATATATGAGAGATTTACAGGTCAATTGGAAATATTTTAAGAACTTGCAAACTTCAAACTTCGAGGGGGTTTATCGTTACATCTGTATGTTCTTTGATATAATATTTCAGCAACAGAGCTCCCTATTCATATAATCACGGACACCCTACAAAATGATTTTTTCATTTTGATATATTTCTCATCCTTCAAGAACCCGGAATATCACATTATAGGCCCCTTCAGGGGAATGTGCTTTACAATACCGAAAATGGTACTGGAGATATCTCTAACAACATGAACCTATATTCACCATTTTTCAGAGTGTCAAATTAATTTCATCTAGGTGAAATTAATTTCATCTAGGTGAAAGTAATTTTGGAATACTTCCTACACATAAATTTTTCACCCACTAAGAACCCCGAATGGCAATAACAACACCTCTAATTAGGTCCATGTTCCAAAATAGCTGTCATTTGAAGGTACTTAATTTTAATTGAAGGTACTTAATTTCTAGATAAAATCCGGATAGACAACATTCTTGTGGTCGCCTTCCAATTTTAAAGAAGACAGCGTTGGATAGATGGCGCGCCTTACACTTGGTCTTTATTAGACTTGACAACCACAACGAGAGTCCCTTCTTCTTATTTTCGCTTTTATGCTTATTGAAATATGAATTTGTGGCAGTATGTAGTTTCCTTGAATTCACAGCTATGAATGTCGATCTTTTTCGAAAAGGCTATCAAAAATTATGCTATCTTCAGTCGACGAATTCTCGTGGAAGTCTCCTTTGACATTGGGTTGCCTCAGCCTTTTCTTCGTATTAGCCGACGGAAATTTTTTTATTTTTCAACGCGAATTTTATATTGGATTGCTGTTTCGAATACCAAATTTTCTTCGCCGATTCTCAGCAATTGAAAGGAAGGTCAGGCTTATCCTTATGGTGTTCGCTCTTTATACCCTTCACCACACTGTGGTACAGGGTATTATGTCTTTGTACATATGTTTGTAACAGGCAAAAGGAATCGAGATAGACCCATGGTTCCTTTTGAGAATATGCATAGAATCACTTTCTGAGTCAATTTACGCATGTCGTCTGTCCGTCCGTCCGTCCATGTATTTTTGTTAACAAAGTACAGGTCGCATTTATGATCCGATTTGGATGAAATTTGGCACAGTCCCCTTATTCGGCCCAAGGACGAACCCTATTGGAGAAAATCGGTTCAGATTTAGATATAGCTCCCATATATATTTTCGTCCGAATTTAAGTAAATGATGCACCAACCTCCCAATATTTTTCCGAATGGGACAAAATTTTGCACAGCGCACTAAATTAGGTACCAACTGATGTATGCGAAACTTTTTTTGGAATCGGTTCAGAATTAGATATAGCTCCCATATATATATTCGTCCGATTTTATATGAATGATGCACCAAACTCCCAATATTTGTCCAATTGAGACAAATTTTTGCACAGATTGATGCGAAGTGTTTTTTAAAATGTGTTCAGATTTAGATATAGCTCCCATATATAGTTTCGTCCGATTTTATGTGAATGAATGATTGGGACAAAATTCTGCACAGGGTTAAAATCGGTTCAGATTTAGACATATCTCTTATATATAGTTTCGTCCGATTTTTGGTGAATGATACACCAAACTCCCAATATTTGTCTGATTGAGTATAATTTTGCATAGCGAATTCTATTGAGAAAAAAATTATGCGTAATAAGGTTTGTTGAAATCGTTCAGATTTTGATATAGGTCTTATATATATTTTTGTTCGAATTTATGTAAGTAGTGGTTAGACGAAATTTGGCAGAGGGTATTAATTTGATATAGTGATTACAAAAAACAAATGGTGTATGCAACGGTTACTCAATTAGGTTCATGTGTTTATATATAGCTCCTATACATAATTTGACTCGATTTCATGCAAATGGTACACCAAAGAATCCAAGTCTGTCCGTTTGACATGCAAATTTTCATTGATTTCAGAATGGTATGTGTATGGGGTTTTCAATTGGTTCAAATATTTATCTAGATAGCACATTTAATTTCGCGCGATTTCATCTCAATGGTCCTCCACAGATTCTATGACCGTTCTATCTACAGGATATTGTAGATATTAACATGTCCTGCATGTACAATGTGGTGAAGGGTATCATATAGTCGGCCCCGTCCGACTTGTGAACTTTCCTTACTGGTTTTCTGTGGTTAATCCAGCCCAGCTCCCACTTGCTGCACACTTGTCGTGAGCTTAATAATATTCTTTGTCACTTCTTCCTTCATTATATTAATCTTAGAGTTCGTTTCTATTGTGCAATTGAATAATATTACGGCTCCTTGACGGCTGTTTTTACCATCTTCGTCCTTCTTGCAGTCCAATAAGACCCTTGGTATTCCTGGACTTTACAAAAGATTCCGATTCTGAACGTTCGATCTTGTTTGTCCGACTCATACTGTCCACTTTTCACTTTTTCGTTCTCGATTTTATCAACATACTGGCATCTCCGTCATTTAAATAATGTTATGTCGATTTTACATTCGTTTTCCGACTAGGAGTATGAGTTCGAGTACCCGCCAGAGTAGGAAGATTGATCGTACCATGTGGTTCGTGAACTCAGATCCATTTTCATAAAGCCTCAAATACCTCCAGTTTTAACTAGTTTTAATATATTGATATGGCAATCCACCTTACCTCTATCCCTTTTGAACCCCATTTTCATTCCATTCGATTTATTACTTAAACGTTTTCCCCCTTCGCCTGCCAACTTAGACGTAGAAATTCCCCATTTTAATTGCTCAACTATATATAAATAGTTTAAATCATGTGCATATGCTCATATGATCTCTTATCCATCTTCAAAAATAATACTTTGATCCTTGAACTACCTTCAGGGCCATTGCCATTTAGCAGTAAAGTTTTGTTGGAAAAGTTTCTAATCACATGAATTAAAAACTTCGTCGACATTTTAATCTGGAATTGCCATAATCATATAACCTTCACTTTCCGTTTATCCTTTTCGGAGAATCTGACATCCGCAGTGTGTGCCGATGCCGACGCTGCTGTTGTTGTTGATATTGCAAAAGTTTATGAAACATCACAAAAGTTGTAATGCTAATTACCATCATACGCATCATACGTCAACACACAATTAACTTGGCATTCAAGCTTGTTTGGAAATCATCAGTCCCCCCAGTATAACTTTTGCAATCATCATGATGATGGGGATGATAATGACGAGTAGGATTTCCCCGGGAAGGATGAGCAAGGCCTCTAATTATAATAAAATGAAATGGAAATTTTTAAGGCCTTTTTGTGCGTATTCACTGCGTCCCTGTCTCGTAGATTGTCTGCGTATTTCCGAAGCTCTTGACTGCCATATGATAATTGCTTGCATGAAATTGAGATGAATAATTTTTATTGCCATCCAGAGTTCGTCAGTTCATTTTCCTGAGATTGTGACCGTATGACAACGATGGGTAACACACAATCACATACACACTAAACTTTACAAGAGTTGACCGTACATTAAAGGTAAAAAATATGATTTGCATATTATTTATGATTTATTATTTTTGATACTTGTGTTATTTTTCTATTGTGTATTCAACTTCTGTTGTTGTTGTTCTGTTGTTTTGGTTGATTGACGAAATTGCAGAAAATATTTTCGTAAGGAAACAATAATAAACCAATAAGGACATGTTTAATGAAATACGGAAGCATAGCAGAGATATGAAAGGAGTGTAGAGGAAGTAGAGCATATTTTTGTTTAGGGTTTATATCTAGTATTTACCAGTCTTCCATTGAATGCAAGAAAAATATCCATAATAGATAATTCAAAGGGTAAAGTAAAACCAGCAAGGAAAGTAGTAAAGTCGGACGTTGCCGACAATATGATACCCTTCACCTCTTTGGGTGTATTCAACAGATGAATCCTAACAGACGTCGAATTCTAATTTTTTCATTAGATCAGATATAGACATGTTTCTTATAACGGGACAAAACTATGTAAATCAATTTAAAGTAAATATCAATCCGTGTGTACAATTGGATAAACATGAGAGGTTTGGTGCACCATTTACTAAAAATCGGACGAAAATATATATAAAAGCTATATTGAAATCTATACCGATTTCATCGAAACTTGTCACAGGTTAGGTCATACTAATTTCAGTATTTTTTGTGGATATCGGCCACATTTTGAGTTCTTGGTGCAACATGTACTTAAAATCGAAATATGTATAGGAGCTCTGTCCAAATCTGAACCGATTTCAAAACTTTTTGTGTCAATCGACCTTATTTTGGGTCTTTGATGAACTATTTACTTAAAATCGGGCGAAAATATATGGAAGCTATACCTAAATCTGAACTGATTCCTACAAAACTTAGCACACGGTTCATAAAATCGTAAGAACACATATATATATATAGATATAGCTCCTATTTAAAGCACACATCATTCTAGACTTAATTAATTACGCTATGCCAAATTTCGTGCAAATCGAAAGATATATAGGGACTTTGGTACACCAATCACATTAAATCGGACAAAAAAATATATGGGAGCTATATCTAAATCTGCACGGTTTTTCACACATCAATCTAGACTAAATTCAATACGCTATGCCACATTTCGTGCAAATCGAAAGATATACAGAGACTTTGGTGCACCATTTACATAAAATCGGATAAAAATATATATGGGAGCTATATCTAAATCTGAACCGAAACTTAGTACACAATATTCTAGACTAAATTCAGTACGCTATGTCAAATTTCGTGCAAATCGAAAGATATGCAAGGACTTTGGTACACAATTTACATAAACTCGGACGAAAACATATATGGTAGCAATATCTAAATCTGAACTGTTCTTCACCAATAACTTAAGCCAAAATCAGTAAGGAAAGTAGTAATGTCGGACGGGGCCGACTATATGATACCCTTCACCACTTTGGGTATATTCAACAGATGGAATCCTCATGCGACAGACGTCGCATTTTTGAAGGACTATTAGCATGAAATTAAGCAGGTCTTTCTGCAACCTATACATTTTGGTCAGATATAGAGTTGCTTCGTACAATAGGACAAAATTATAAATTAAAAACACATACTTCTACACTTAATTCAGTACGCTATGCCAAATTTCGTGCAAATCGAAGGATATATAGGACTTTGGAGCACCATTTGCATAAAATCGGACTTAAATATATATGGGAGCTATATCCAAATTTTAACCGATTTTCATGAAATTTTACACACATCATTCTAGACATAATTCATTACGCTGCGCCAAATTTCGTACAAATCGAAAGATATATAGGGACTTTGGTGCAGCATTTACCTTAAATCGGACGAAAACATATATGGGAGCTATATCTAAATCTGAACCGATTTCTATGAAATTTTACACACATCATTCTAGACCTAATTCATTAGGCTGCGCCAAATTTCGTGCAAATCGAAATATATAAAGGAACTTTGGTGCATCATTTACTTTAAATCGGACGAAAACATATATGGGAGCTATATCTAAATCTAAAACGATTTCTATGAAATTTTACACACATCATTCTAGACCTAATTCATTATGCTGTGACAAATTTCGTGCAAATCGAAAATATATACTGACCGTTTACATTAAATCGGACGAAAATATATATATGTATATCTAAATCTGAACCAATTTCTATGAAATTTTACACACATCATTCTAGACCTAATTCATTACGCTGCGCCAAATTTCGTGCAAATCGAAATATATAAAGGAACTTTTGTACAGCCTTTACCTTAAATCGGACGAACATATATATGGGAACCGATTTTCATGAAACTTAACGCACATCATTTTAGAACTAATTCATTACGCTGTGCCAAATTTCGTGCAAATCGAAAGATATATAGGGACTTTGGTGCACCATTTACCTTAAATCGGACGAAAATATATATGGGATCTATATCTAAATCTGAACCGATTTTTCCCAATTTCAATAGGGTTCGTCCTTGGGCCAAACAAGTGATCTATGGCAAATTTCATCCAATTCGGATCAGAAATGCGACCTGTACTTTGTTTACAATTTTAACATGGACAGACAGACGGACGGACGGACATGCATAAATCGACTCAGAAAGTGATTCTATGCATATTCTCATATCATATCTCGACTAGCTGAGTCGATCTAGACATGTGTGTCCGTCCGTCTGTCCATTATAATTTGTAAACACGATACAGGTAACAGTTATGGACCAATCTTCACGGAATTTTGCACGTAGGATGGGTTCTGGCCAATGAAGACCCCTATTGTTTTTGGTAAAGATTATTTGTTAATATTTTAGGGATGAAATGGATCAAATACTTAGTTTTTGTCGGTTTTTCTTGTCTCTCCAGAGGCCGCAATTATGGCCCGAAAATCGCAAAATTTTATATGGAGAAGGGGTCAGGCTAAAGAATAGTCATGATTGGTTTGATAAAGATCGGTCAATATTTAGCGGTTCAAATGAACCCTGACTTTTGTGTGAAAGATTACAAAATTCGTATTCTATGGCGTGTCCCTGAAGGACATAGACCCGAGAAGTTGATAGTATGTCCAAAAGGAGTGATTGACCTTTAAATTGATACCAATTATATGGTCGTATGTACTCAGATGTGGGAGTTACACTTAAATATTTACAGGTGCTTCCGTATTCATATACTAGAGGGCGAAAATATAGCGCTGATCGCTTTGAAATTTTCCATGAGATTGCGGTCGTAATGATCAGATAACCATTTTGGAATGAAGTGGACCGAAAACTTATTTTTTTTTTTTTTGAGACGATCTATAGGCCACTATTATAAGCTGGACATCACAATACAACTCACCGTGAATGGAATCTGGACAAGTAATTAGGAACACATGCTGTTGACCTCTAATCGGGCAAGAGTGTGCTAATACCACGAAATATTGCCCAGACTGGGAATAAACATACGCAAAAAGTTAGAGTTCCGTGGAAGTTGAGTAGGGTATCGTATGGTCGGCACCGTCCGACTATACTGCTCCCCTCACTGGTTCCACTTACTAGTACGACGATCGGTCCACTTGGAGGAACAATACGTATATGGGTACTGTCATTTTGAGGACACGGGTTCCAACCGAATTAGCTGTAATTTATATGTAATTATAAATTTATTTATACCGATATTTTTATAGGTAGGGGAGACTGGGGCACCTTCGGCACTTTTTTAGAGCTCTATATCTCAGTACTTATTCAACATATATAACAACTTTATGGCTGATTATTGTCCTCTGACTCTTAATTATAAAAAATAGTACCAAAAAGATATTAAAAAATAGTATTAGTTAAAAAATTTTACAGTTTTGTAAACAAAGTCAAATTCGCCGAATGTGCCCCAACCCGGGTACCTTCGGCATTTGATGGCATCCCGCACCATAGTCATAGCCGGTATTTGTCATCGCTATCAGTCTGGTTGAAATAGCAAGGCACGAACGAACCAAGTACAGGACATAT
>NW_026873569.1:0-15026 GCF_032173495.1 Musca vetustissima | reverse complement strand
ATCTATATTTTTAAAACCTTGATCAATACATACATTTTATGAAATTTCAATAAAAATAAGTGAAGAAGCGTTAAGTTTGGCCGGGCCGAATATTAATATTTTTTGGTATGGACATTTAATACCATATACGCTTACAAAATACCAATTTGCAGTGAAATCGTTTGGAAAACTCGCACAAGACCCCAAAATACCGAAATATAGGGGTACCCTTATATGGGTGCTATCCGAAAAAATGGACTTATATTCATAATATTTTGTGGAGAGATTTGGTATCTATTAAGAACTCAAAATACTAAATTACAGCCAATTTCGCGAATTTTTTTAAATAATTTGTTTGTCGGATTTTGGTTTTTATAGTTTTTAAGGTTCTGTCCTCGCGTTATATTTGGCAAAACCTCTTCTTTATTATTCTAAACATATTTGGCATGTTTTGAAGCCGCAATGACTATGTTTAATACTCTCATCTTAAGATTAGGACGAGAAAATACCAAATATTAAATGAAATACTGATGGAGAATGTATTGAATGTAAATGTGAAAAAATACCCACGAAAAAATGCCGTGATGTAATGGAATCGTGGTCAAATCGCTTATAGTATGTGGTTAACCGCAATTGTAACTATAAAAAGACCAAACGTGTTCAATGTAACAATTTTTTCTAAAATTATAATAAAAAGCAAAATACTTTTTTGTGATAAACATTTTTGGGTTATTATATATTTCGGCCGATATCTTCGAGACCAATAGGTCTTTCACTGTGATTCTTGCAGAAATACGATCTAAATATGTCCACAAATGTACTCCATCATACATAAGTCATTTTACATCTTTAGTTTGCTGGCTTCAGGCGTATATATTGGAATTTTTTCAAATTTTTATTGAGGCAAAATACTTTTTACACTCACTATATATAGATATACATATATAGATAGAAGATTATTATTATTAATTATTATGCATTGGTATTTTCAGGGTTTCTGGACACATTTTGAAATTGAATTGGCTGTAATTTGATATTTTGGGTTCTATGTTTCTAGGTGTCCCCAATATAAAGAAACCCTTTTTAAACCACCTTTTATTTTTTTAATTTTACGAAAATTAGCCTTCAAGAGTGACTGCAATTTACTATTTTTTGTGGCAAAATATCATTGGAAAACATAGTCGACATAGGTCTACTTCTTTGTTATGTAAAGGTCCTAAGATTATTCGTTTCGGAAAATTTGGCCCGGTCGTACTTAACGAGTTTTTATCTCGTCATATATATTTATAAGTAAATCTTATTGTACGTTTTATACACGTACTGAAACGGATCAGCTTTATTTCTATTCAAATTATGTATTTTATTTACGATAAAAACTTAGTCTCATTTAACATATTTGAAATTCGTGGTAAACTATGCAAATATCACTATCACAACGTCACTGACATTACTACAATACTAGACAAGAATCTTGCTTCTCATAAGTAGTAGGGTAGGCTGGGGCCCCTTCGGCACCTTATAAAAACTAGTACCAAAAACATATAATAAATTAGTATTAGTTAAACATTTTTACAGTTTTGTAAAAAAGTCAAATTCGCCGAATGTACCCCAACCTGAAGTAGCTTCGGGATTTGATGAGACACATTGGGTATCATAGTCATATCTTGGTAATTATCACCGCTATTAGTCTGGCTGAAATTCAGGTCCTCTAAATGTTCCATTTTGGTTTAATATGCGACTCTAAGTTTATTCTAGCGGCGGACCTTGACATCTCGAGGTCACACACACACCATCAGAAATAGGTATTTTCGTCAATACAAGCACGTTTGGTTTTATATATGTAATGTCGAACCATATTAAAGGATTATTTTTAAAGACAAACTCAAAAACATTTTAAGGAAATAATAACTTTAAAATGCCGAATGTAACCCGAAGGCACTTTTTATAGTTTTTTTTTCATTTCATCTAATTTCAATTAAATTACTTCGACTCCGGTTCTCATTCGTTTAGCGTACACTGAACATTAACCATACTTGCCTAAACAAGGAGTAAAAGTATTATTTTAAATCTTGTTGTTTCGAATGAAGCCATACCAGCTCCTCTCCCCAGCTGCTTTATTGACGCCCAATGTGTAGCACTCAAAGTTGAACTTGCTTAATATTATTATTTTTATTAAAAATATATAATTTTCTTTTTGTCACCTATTTTAGTTTTCAAAATCTGGTCGCCTTAGGTAAATATATTATTCATAACATTTTCCAGTGAATAATAAATTTGTCTTAAAGCTCGTCAGTTAAGGTATTTACCATTGGCAAGTGTCATAAAACATTAAAACAAAATATTTATGCATAAATATTTAATAAATGTTGATTATAAAATGTGAACAGTTTTGTAGCTTCGTTACAAAAATATTCAGTCATTTCCGACATCTAAGTGAACATTTATTAATTGCTTTTCGTTTTCCTTTGCATTGAAATATTTAACGTAGAGTTTGTGTTGATTACCGACACAACCACAACAATTGTTTCCTTTCGCTATAAATTAGCAAATTTCATTCCTTTAAATTTTTACAACACTGTAGCATTTTATTAAAACCCTGTACAATTGCTAATTGTTAACGAATCTATTTAATGTTATCCAATATGGGAAAGATATGTCCACCCAATTATCCGGTCATACGATAATATTTTACATTTTGTAACGAACAAATTCAAATTAAATATACAATCGCTTACAGGTAACAACTCATAAATTAATCTATACTGCCAGATGAACAATATACATTTTTAATACGTTCACATTACACATTTACATAAATGTTTGTGTGTAAACATAACGTTATTAACGCCAATATTTTATGTTTGTTTGAACCAGTGACGCGTGTAATTAAGTCAATTACCAGACGACATTAATTTACTGGTCATCACATTTAACAGCCATGGCAATGGTTAACCGATGTCGGAATAATTGTTTTATGCCCGGTTACAGATGTTTCCACAAAACCGTGAAGTCTTCAAGGGATAAGAGGGCAGCAATAGTTTTCCTGGTGCCATTTGGAAATGAAATATCGACATATTTCTGGGCACTATTGAACAACAAATGTAAAGATATTCAAAATGTAATTATATTCGATATAATCAGCGGAATGAAGTGACACAGAATACATTGTGAAACAAAGGATTTTTCAAAAAGTACAGGGAGAAAACTCCGCCGCCTTCCACAATATTTGAAAATAGTAGGCATATGTTTTCATATAATCTGATCGAAAGGCGAGAAATGTTAATCCTCCATCGAATCGGTGCAATTCAACAATTGAAATCTAGGGGCATTTCAAAACTGAAATTCAAAGAATTTTTGGTTCTAGAATAAATAAATATGAAATAGTGCCTATTTGAATAATACTACATTGTTTGGTCCAGCTTTTATTGGAAATTTGGATTAACCCTGGTACTATCACATATATTATGTTGGGTCATTTTGTTGAGAGGCAAATAGAGCCGATGTATGAAGTAAATATATAAAAAAGTGTCAGTTGGTATTGTTGACAAATGTACCTTCAACCTATGACATATCGCATGTAGTATACACCAAATCTGGATGTTGTGAGAACCTATATATCTAAAAGTTGTACTAAATCTATTGTTGGTTTTTACAAAGGTTCAACATGTTAACCTTTTGTGGTGGAGGTACGAGAAGGGGTGGATCCATAGGTCTCATCTTTGAAATCTGAGTTTGATAAAAATACTATTATGTGTATATAACGGATCAAGTCGGATACTCCATTAGCTTCATATAAAGTATGGAAATTCTTCATCTAGATTTGGGAAAAATATATCTATTTGGAAGAGTTTGGTGCGTAAAGTTGGACGAAAATATAAATGGGAGCTATATCTAAATATGAAACAACTCTTTGGTGCATATTTGCTAAAAAGGTTGAAAGTATACATTGGAGCTATATTGGAAACTGAACCGATTTCAAAATAAATTCGCACACTTTGGGCTATCCTAACATAAGTATGACGTGCAAAATTTCGTGCTAATTCACCTAACTTTGACGCTTTGGTGCACAATGTGCTAAAAGTCGGACGAAAATATATATGGGAGCTATATCTGCATCTGAACCGATTTCAATAAAACTTGACACACTTTATGTTGTGGTAACTTCAGTACGTTTTGCAAAATTTTGAACCAATCGGCCTAACTTTGGGTCTTTGGTGCACCATTTACTCAAAATCGGACGAAACTATATATGGGAGTTATATGTAAATCTGAACCGATTTTTCCCAATTTCAATAGGGTTCGTCCTTGAGCCAAAGAAATGGGCTGTGCTAAATTTCATTTTGTTTACAATTTAACATGGACAGACGGACGTACATGCATAAATCGACTCAGAGCGTGATTCTATGATTCTATCTCGTTTCCTTTTGCCTGTTGCATTGAAAGTGTATAGAGACTACAGATCTGCAGAGAGACCACTGGTCTGTATGGAAATCACAACAGTGTGTAAAGACCAAGTGATCTGTATAATTGGCATAGAGATTTGTATAGTTGAATTGGTCTGTATGGAAACCACAGACTTTTATAAAGACCAAGAGGTATGTAAATAGTCCGATTTGAGTGCATACATGCCACAGGTCTACTTAGAGACCAAAGGTCTGAATAAAGACCTCTTAGTTTGTATATAGAAAAGTAGGAAATTATAAATACCAATTGGTCTGTTTTGAAAACATTGGACAGTATAGAGACCACAGGTCTTTGTATTTATAAATCCCTCTTTATTTTTATACAGGCTAACTGATCTTTATTCAGACCTATGGTATTTCGGCAGTCCTGTGATATATATGCACTTCCAATTGGTCTTTATAAAGGCCTGGGGTGTCTATCTCGATCTTGTTAAAAGCATGGGGTAGACCCCATATAATGGTACCCTATTATTCTTTATTTTTATTCACGCTTTTCAACCAAATTATATTTATTTATTAATGGATGTCAAATCTTCCTACTCAATTAAGTCCTTGTTTGAGTATATCACCCATATAACGGTAGAATTTTCAAATCTGAAAGTATATGGTATAATATTGTGTTTTTTTTCAGGAATTTATCATATAAAGTCCTGATCGATTAAAGGTCTTTTGAATGTGAGTTCTTACTGGAAGGTATAAAAAGTTTGACTGAACTTAAAGTTTGGCGATAAGGTTTTTTTTCTCTCGATAAAAAATACATTTATTAACAATTAGTACTTTGTCTACATTGGGGGAGATAAGCAATTTTTATTTAATCCATTTAAATTGCGATCTCGATTTGCATGTACATTGTTAGCTCAAGTTTTTTGATTGATTTCAGTAAATGCCTTCTTGGGATACATTTTCTGTATCAAATACAATCATGTCAATTTGTTTGTTTGTCTTATAGTTGTTGGAATATTGTGTCTTTGCAGATGATTGAATGGTTTTCTAAGGCAATCAGTTTCTAATAAATTTATCAGTGAGCTTCCCATAATACGTGATGAAAATTTCGAAATGCCTTTCGCAATGATGCTAGGCAAAAGAAAGAAAAGCCACACCAATATCAATTGGTTCATCAATCTTCAGTCAATAGTGGTACTCAAAGGGGCTTAACAAAGAAAATTCACTTGAAAGTAGTTTCAGCACATAGTTCGTCTAACGAATTAATCACTGGTGTTATTACTGATTGCAATGGAATTTGGAAAAACTTGCAATGTAAGACTTTCAAAGCCAAAAATAGTTTGAGAAAAAATTGATCAAAGTCGGCCAAGGTGGGCTTTGGTACCCTACACCACAGGCTGGCTTTTGTGTAATGTTTACAACAAATATATTGTACACCATTAATATTCTACATGTTTAAAGTCATATGTATGTATTATGTGTTCAGTATATTGACACGCGTCACATATGTTACAATGTCTATTCATTGGCGCCAGACGATGCGTGTTTTATATGGCAATTTTGTAGACTATTAGGAAACCCTATTTTATGTGACCTTTTTTGCGAAAACATCATACAAAATGTCTTTGACATTGAAAAATGGCCGTAAACTTGGCCATTTGTCATGGCTAACTGGTTTTGTTTACATAAAATTGATATTTGTCGTTGATGGAATCACACCTGTTTTAGACGTATTTTGATATATACACGAGTACACCACAGAAATGTCTAAAGCATTGTCGCCACCACCAAAAAGGATAAAATGTCACTCCCACACATATTGGCAAACCAATATGAAAATATTTATTTAATGGTTCTGAAACTAAATCATGGATGTATATTTTAAGGTACATTGGCCAGACAAAGGGTATTGATGAATAGTATCAATTATCTAAGAGACAATGATAGAAAACTTTATCGATGCAAAAAAAATGCTAATGAAGTTCCAGTTGATTTCAATAAATCTTCTCAACATTTTAGATAGATTTTTCAAATTTCTGTGGAAATTTAATTTGTTTAGTTCTTTGAAAACGGGGAGATTTAAGATACGCTTCTTTAAGTTGCACTGTATTAAATTTCAATTTGAAAACAAATATCATAGAACTGACGAAGACTATGATATAACGATTTGATACTTAGAAAATTCAATTCGTTGTATGCCCGCTGCCAAAAAAGAAAAAGAAAAAAAATGTTGCAGAAAATTGTCAGTGTAGGTCCATGTTTTGATATAGCCCCCGTATAAGGTCCATTTTGGATATTTTCATAGTGATGGACGCATTTTCTATACGAAGTGATTGTATTTTTATTTAGTTTTAGTAATCAATGTGATATATTATGTCCATATAGAAATGCCCTTGCGTATGTTGTGATCCTTGTAGTTTCCAAATTATTTGAGTTAGATCCTCAAAATCTTGCGTGCGGACGATCTTTGTTTCAGAAATATTTAATTCAATAAAATATAATCCAAGTCCGGATCTAAGTTTATGTAATATCAAAAATTTGATTTAACGTTATGAGGGATTGCCTTAAAACTTGGTCCAGTATTTATGAGAACTCTAAATATAAAATTTGAGACAATTCGGTTATAAAGCAAGTTCAAAATGCTGAAATTTAAGGGGTATCGTTATTTAAACCTGGAAACTGCTACCTGCGTGCAAAAGACATATCCATGCAATATTATTGGGATCACCATTCGAAATTCGGTCAATATTAAACATTTTCGAACGGAACACAACATACAAAATTACAGCCAAGTTGGTTGGAAAACGTGTCAAAAATTCCCAAATATCAAACCCAAAAATGGTGTCCAAATCCCGAGATTTCAACAGATGGACAGACATGCGTAAATCGATGTAGATTTTTATTCTGGTTTTATTCTGTGGGGCTAGAATAAATATTTTGAGGTGTTGCAAACGAATGACAACGGAGGATATGAAAAGGAATAATATATATAATAACCAGTAAGGAAAGTGCATAAGTCGGACGGAGCCGACTATATAACACCCTTCACCACTTTGAATACATACAAGAGATGCTAATATATACAATATCCTGTAGATTGAACAGACATATAATCTTTAAACGACCATTGAATGGAATGGTGTGAAACTAAATTTGTGAAACTATGTGGAGCTATATGCTAATCAGAACCTAATTGAGCAACCGTGGCATATACCGTTTTCTAGGCGGCAGCACAGAGCGCTGTCCACAATTTTATATCATGTATATGGAACAGACGTAGAATTCTCGGTGCACCATTTACCAAAAATCGGACGAAACTATATATGGGAGCTCTATCTAAATCTGAACCGATTTTCACAAAACGTCGTATACATAATATGGACCTATTTCAATACGCTGTGCCAAATTTTATATTAATCGGACAATCCTTGGGAATTGGGTGCAACATTTACCAAAAAACGGTATAGTGGAGTTGAACCGATTTCAACAAAATTTCATTTAGTAGGCTGCGCAAAATTTTGTCTCACTCTGAAAAATAGTAGAATTTTGGTGCACCATCTACATAAAAACGGACGAAACTATATATAGCAGCTATATCTAAATCCGAACCGATTTTCACGAAACTTGGCACACATCATTCCAGGCGCAACTCAGTAAGTAAGTCAAAGATATATAGGGTCTTTGGTACACCATTTACATTAAATCTGACGAAAAAATATATAGGAGCTAAATCTAAATCTGGAACGATTTTCAGGAAACTTAAAACACATCATTCTAGACTTAATTTAGTACACTTTTCCAAATTTCGTGCAAATCGAAAGATATATAGGTACTTTGGTGCAGCATTTACCTTAAATCGGGCGAAAATATATTGGGGGCTATATCTAAATCTGAACCGATTTCAATAGGTTCGTCCTTGTGCCAAGTGAATGAGGTGTGCCAAATTTCATCCAATTCGAATGATAAATGCGACCTCTACTTTGTTTACAATTTAACATGGACAGACAGATGGACGGACAGACGGACATGCGTAAATCGACTCAGAAATTGATTGTATGAATATTCTCAAAAGGAACCATGTGTCTATCTCGTTACCTTTTGCCTGTTACAAACATATGCACAAAGACATAACACACTGTACCACAGTGTGGTGAAGGGTATAAAAAGGGGGTTATATGGGGACTTCCCCTAAAAGAATGTTTATAACAATAATTTTTACTGGGGAGATTTCCTACAATAAACAAGTATAAATTGCCAAATTTCAGCGAATTCGTTTGAAAAGCGCGCTCAAGAATCTCAAAATAGGGAAAATTGGGTGTACCCTTATATGGGGACTACCAGAAAAAATTGATATAATTAATAATTTTTAGTAGAGAAAATTTCTACCCAATAAGAACCCAAAGTACCAAATTTCGAATTCGGTTGAAAACGCGCTCAAGAACCCCAAAATACCGAAAATTTGGGGTACCCTTATATGGTGGCTATGCCTAAACGTGGACCGATATAGCCCATCTTAGAACTTGACCTGCCTGCAGACAAAAGACTCTATGCAAATGATTATTTCGATGTGATACAAAGGGAAAAACCAAACTAATATACAAGATATGCATAAAAAGTGGGCCTATACTAAAAATGAGATTTTTACTAATATGTTTTTTCGAGGGTAGCCTGAAATCCCCACATATAGCCAAAATCAGAGACATCATTACATGGCTTGTTTTTGGATTACTAGACGTGATCTTTTAATGCCACTACGTCACCAAGTAGTTAAGATTCATAAAACCTTCATAGCCAACAATATCAAGCCTTTAATCACTGTCCATGTATTACTGTAAACCAGAGACCGAAAATAACAATTATTTTTTAAAATGCGAACAAAAAAATCTTCATATTAGAGACATGGTACACCTATAGTGTCATATACCAATAGATTCGTTTTGAAGAGCCCAAAAAGTCTTTTTGGGGTTTTTATTTTATTTATTCCGTGAGAAAATAAAACTCTTTTTACGTAAAGAAGCATATAAATAACTGTCCTTGTTGCAATAAGTGTACACATAAGTAATCAAGATCAAAGTTAAAAATATTTGTTATAAATTTTTAAAAAATCGTCTAGTGTACCAAATCATGAATATTAATTAAAGAATCATTCCCCTGACTATTAGGTCAAAGGTTATATAACTGGTACCAAACCCTATATGTTTATTTACGTAAAAAGAGTTTTATTTCCTGACGGAAAAAATAAAACTCACAAAAAGAGTTTTATTTTCTGACGGAAAAGATAAAAATCCCTAAAAGAGGAAAAAATAACAATAATTTTTAACAGTTAAAAATCGGCGTTTATTTTTTCCGTTGAATAATAAATAATTTAAGGCAATTTTTTTATTTAGGCCACAAAATAACAGTTATTTTTTACCTGGTTTGATATAACTTATAACCGTTACGGTCCCTGCTGTAAACAAAATATAGTTCTTACTTCTAATACGAATTAGGTGAAATTAGATTCACATGATTTATTTAGCCCAAGGACAAACTCTGGGCCAAATTGTGCCTATAAGGAGGAGTATTATGTTTTGTCGAAATCGATTGAGATTTTCATATAGGTGGTGTATAACGTTTGCTTTAGGTTTAGATATAGGTCCGTATATATTTCCGACCGATGTGGGTCATGTACTCGAAAATGTGATCCCCCAGCTTTCATTTTCGTTTATAACTTCCTAACAATGAAAACTCATCAAACGGACCACATCTTTTTGAATAGGATAGTAAATGATACTTTAATATACATATTTATTTATTTTCTTACTTCAAAATAATTTCTTGGTAAAATACATACTGACACTATTTCAGTTTATTTACAAATGAACTCTACTAACACAATGTCACCACCCACAAATGATCTTATGAACCGGTCAAAATTGACCCCGTTTCTCTAAAATTAATGGGAAGTATTTTTTAAGATTTTGGTTTTATTTATATTGTAACACAATGGCAAAGAAAACCCAATTGGCTATCTGATTAAATGACATGGGTGATATCAAATGGGGCTCACATTTTACAACAAGTTTCTTTTATTTCATTTGACGTTTGTTTGTAACTTCTTTGTTTGGTAGCATGCAATAGTAATGCAGGATTCTCCATAATGAATAATTGGCAGGATATCAAGAAAGATAATATAGTAAGTGCACCACATCCACGAAATAAGTATAGCTCACCATTTTCGAAAAGGACATGTTTGCTCAGAATTTATAGTTAAAGAGTTTGATTTGGTCTTATGCTTTTTCGTGAGTAAATTTTTTTAAATATTTCTGTTCAGAAAAAGTCAACAATTAACTTAAGGTTTTAATACGCAATGATTCTATGATTAAATATTCTTTTATATGATTTAAGATTCTATACAGATTATATTAACGAGTAACTACTTACTGTGTAAAATATATGTTTACTTAATTGTTTCCCATCACCACACCCGCTGCAGTAACTTTACCCCAAAGAACTGGTAATAAAACGTTTACTGAATTCCAATATAAAATTCTGCCAAGTTTTATCTAGTCTATGTGTCACTTGTTGGTTTTGTATGCCTTTGGTGCTGATTGAAAGGTTTTGTAAAGCAATCAGTTTGTAATAAATTTTGTGAGGGAGTTACGCACGCTACGTGATGAAACTTGCCAAATGTTGTTATATATCCGCTAATGCTAGAAAAGTAACAAATGCGATGGGTAGAACTAATCAATCTTCCATCAAAGAGATTTTAGCAAGTAAATTTCCTTACAAATAGTGTATGCAATAAAGTTGAAAAACGTATTATAATCAACGGTTCTCTTCTTTAGTTATTGATGCAAAATAATATTGGAATTTTTTCTAAATATTCCAAAGGCAAATTTGAACAATTAGAGTAAATGATAGTAGTAAGGAAAGTACAAACATCAGACGGACCTACTTTTTATATTACCGTGCCGGTCACCTAATTAGCACTCACCTGAAGGGACAGGTGTTTTGATTAACCCTCGGTCCTGAGTAGATAAGCAAAAACTTGGATGTGTGCCATAGACTTATATATGTTAAGCTACAAGAATCGACTTCAAAATGTTTCTAAATTACTTGGTTGCATCATCCTAGAAATGGGCGCACTATTCATGATCTACATTAGAATTGAATTACCTACTTTACTAAATGGGGTACTTTTTGTAAGGTTTGTAAGTAATAAATATGAGATCATTGCATACAATGCATGCATATTTCGTTTCAATGACAATAACGACTAATATTCCTGTGGTATAAATGAACCCGTCTACCATTAATGTTGTACTTGTTTGAAAGCAGACACGTGCCATATATGACACAAACTTCACCTTTGATCTAGGTGACGCCTCTAAAATATGCCGAATTTTTCTACATGTTTTATTTGACCTTTTTATTAACACCCATACCCATACTCCCATACATATTCGACTTTTAACAATGACCGTAAACATTGTCATAGTTCGTCAAGGCTAAATGTTCTTGTTTACATTAAATAAAAGTTTTGTTCTCGGATGATATCACACCTTTATAGACGCAAATGTTTTTTTAGAACTAGACTACAAAAATAAATAGCACCCATTGACGCCAATGGCATAAATACCCAAAACGAAGCAACTCCAACTCACTCTATGATAAAAACCCTTTTTGGTTAGTTGTTTTTATTATTGTCTATATTTTGATTGGAAGTTGTGGAAGTCGAAAACAAAATATTATGTTAATGAACTCATCTATTTGGTTTCTTACTCAAAGTGTTGCAGACTTATTTTAGGCATTTTGTTGGGATATATTATCATATAAATAAAAAACCGATGTACTATCAGACTATGGAATACGTCAGATTGATTTGTGGCTAAGGGTAGTGTTAAGTGGCTAGTGGTAGGCATTGTAATGTACGATCACAATGGTTTTGATATTTTTGAGGATCGTTGAAAATCCACCAAGCCTTTTGGGCTCCTGTATTATCGACATTGGAAAGAGACATGGATAGTAAAATTTTGATAGTTATTTAATACACAAAACGGACAGTGGGAGCCATTGAATAGTGCTAGCTAAACAGTCGGGTGGGGGGTTCGAGTCCATCTTGAGTAAAATATGAGTCTTTCCAAACATAAATAAAAAAAT
Organism: Musca vetustissima; assembly: GCF_032173495.1. NCBI lineage: Eukaryota > Metazoa > Arthropoda > Insecta > Diptera > Muscidae > Musca > Musca vetustissima. Next base: position 2,499 of record NW_026873569.1, on the reverse strand, counting down.
ATTATAGACTCCCTTATGAAAAGCAACGAAAAGAAAAACTAAATTTGGATAGTGGACTATGCTCTGACCAACACTGTACCCCTGTTGGTTCAGAATGAGTAATAGAAAAGAAAACTAAAGTTCAATCCTAGAAATGCCTATGGAACTCCTGGTGGGAAATGGAGTCCTAGCTTCTCTACCCTGCCCTACCATGGTCTCTAGAGCTATGAATTTGTAGAGACCCCAAATATGATAACCCCCTTTTTAATTTACCTCACCCCAGTAAGAAAATATTTAAGTTATTATTCCATAATGTTTATGCAAACAAATATATTCATATAAAACTTATAAATACAATTGGTCGAATTGAAATTCGAAAAGAATAATTCATATTAATATCACTAAGCCTAGGTAGTAACTATTAGAATGTGATATAAGTTAACTAACATTGGATTTTCGAAAACTTAAATCATGTTTTAACTTGTAAATTAAATGTAGGATATTTTAACGCTATTTACGAACAAAACAACTTACACTTTTTTTGTTTTTTTTGAAATTCATAAAAATTTTCGGGGAAATATATAAATATAAGTAGTTCTGTTCGTAAAAATCAGTAAATCATATACATACTTTTTATAATTATAAATTCATAAATAATTTGATTATGTTTTATAATTCAATTTTTAAATTTTGAGCATGATTTCAAGTAGCATGGGTTGTATTATTGACGTTTTGCATCCTTCAAAGTCTATTTTTTAGCATATAAAAAAAATTATATATTAAAATTAGGATATTTGGGAAAATAGGACTTTGAAGGAAACAGGTTCAAAAATTGATTTTTTTCTAGTTCAAATTATCATACATTTTAAGTTCCTTTCTTTAAACAGGATTTAATTTATCCTTCCCTAACACACATATGCAAATATTTCAAATCAAATTCTTGGGTTAACACCTGAGACTTACTCTGAGATTTTATATTGATTATCCTTGTTGCGCACATACATAGACGATGAACTCCGAAGGCCTCGACGATCATTTAAAGCTGTGTGTGTGGTTTCAGGATCTTTGCATGATTGTTATGATGAAGAAGGTGGTTTTTATCTTAAAGTGGTATCCTGATGTGTGTGTATGTAAAGTTCCTGAAATATGTTTTTTTGAGAATTTTAGTTTTAAAATGTTTCCATATGTTCTACTATTTTTGCTATTGTAATTTTACGATTTTCATTGATACTTAGGATTAATTCATAATTTTTGTAAATTTTATTTCTGCCTCAACCGGGAGTCGAACCCAGGCTGCTAAGATCGATGATGGTTACAGCGACAGCTGCTTGTGCTCTAGGCTACGGTGGTACTTGTGGGGATGCGGTTAATTAGGTCATAGATTCCCTGTACCCAACGGATGCAATTCTTAATTTTGGTACATCAATTAAATGAACTTAGATGCTTTTGGTGGAGGTTCGATGTATGAGTTCGATGTTTGATGCTGAGGGGCTCGTCCGTTGGAGGCTCGTGCTGGCTTTTTTGTCTTTTTTAGGTACACGTGCTGCCTCGCACAGTCTCCGATTTTGGCAAAATTTAGAATTTTTCTTAATTTGTAAATTTGTGATGTTTCGAATTTTCCTTAATATCGGTTGCAAATTTTCCACAAAATAGATTGATTTTGGCTCAAATTATGGCTCATGGCTTGGGGTTTCTTTTTTTTTGGCGTTTTATTCCTCGGTTACAAAGAACATCTAAACGTTAAAAAAATTGTTTTGATACAATACACTTTTTTAGTAGTTTGTTAACACATTCTTACCTTATTATTGCCACAGACTTTATTTACTATTTTAAGTTGTTATTGGTTTCTTAATTTTTTTTTTTAATTTAAATAATTTTATTATAATTGGCAACCAAAGGAAATGGTTTCTTTTTTTCTTGTTGTCTGTTCACTTATAAAATGACTCTTGTTGGTATTAAAGTTTCGACTGTTAGGCGTGTGTTCTGTGGTAGGTCAAACAAGAAAAAGAATGATCACTTAGAACTTTGCTACTAGCTAAGTGGAGATCTAACATTTTTTTTATATATTCACCACGGTATGGAACCTAAGTTGGAGAGAGCTTGACGAAAAAATAACTGTAGGGTGTGTTTAACACCAATACAATTGCAGTAAATTCCTGTATGTATGGAAAAAAATTTATCTTTTGTTTCCAGCCGAATTACGCAATTTATTACAATACCACAGACACTTTGAGGTTAATATTTAAAAAGAAAAAAAAATTATTTCAAAAAAATTTAAGAATAAACCAAGTGGATTTTGTAAATTTAAATAACAAATATTGATAAAAAAGAGAAAAAAAAACAACAAAAAATAAATAAATAAATAAAAACTTTGATCTGGGTGGGAGTTGAACTTTGGGCCTCGGACCTGAGAAGCAAACGTTCTACTTCCGTGCCGCCTCAATTTTACAAGATAACATTGGTTGCTCTTCGTGGGATTTGAACTGCGGTCCTCGATCATGCGAACCAAATGTTCTACGT
>NW_026873568.1:0-15123 GCF_032173495.1 Musca vetustissima | reverse complement strand
TAAAGGTCATCCACATGGTAGAGGGTATAAAAAGTTCGACCTGGTCGAACTTAACATCGTTTTAACCTATTAATATTCTGCCAAACAACAATCGTAGTAAAAACCAGTAAGGAAAGTACAAAAGTGGGACGGGGCCGACTATATGATACCCTTCACCACTTTGGATACATACAAGAGATGCTAATATATACAATATCCTGTAGATAGAACAGAACATAGATAGAACACCAATGAAATGGAACAGGGCGGAACTAAATGTGTGATCTACATAGATATGTGAAGCAAGTAAAAAACTCAGTCGGATTCTTTTGTGTACCATTTGTATGAAATCTAGGAAAATAATGTATGTGGAACTATATGTAAATCTGGACCTAATTGAACAACCGTTGCATATACCTTTGGTATGCTGCAGCATAGAGCACTGTTCACAATTTTATGTCTTGTATATGGAACAGACGTAGGCTCCTCGGCGCACCATTTATCAAAAATCGGAAGAAACTATATATGGGATCCCTACCTACATCTGAACCGATTTACACAAAACGCCTATATCAATACGTTGTGCAAATTGTTGTATCAAAACCGACAAAACTTGGGAGTTTGGTGGACCATTTACCAACAAATCGGTATAGGGGAGAACCGATCTGAACCGATTTTCACGAAACTTGGCACAAGTCATTCTAGACTTAATTCAATACGCTATGTCAAAATTCGTGCAAATCAAATCATTTTCAGGGACTTTGGTGCACCATTTACCTAAAATCGGCCGCAACTATATATGAGAGCTATATCTAAATCTGAACGAATTTTCACGAAACTTAGCACACATCATTCTAGACCTAGTTCAGTAGGCTATACCAAATTTCGTGCAAATCGAAAGATATGTAGAGACTTTGGTACACCATTTACCCAAAATCGGGCGATACTATATATGGGAGCTATATCTAAATCTAAACCGATTTTCTCGAAACTTGGCACAAGATATTCTAGACTTAATTCAATACGCTATGCCAAAATTCGTGCAAATCAAATCATTTTCAGGGACCATGGGTCTATCTCGATTCCTTTTGCCTGTTACAAACATATGCACAAAGACATAATACCCTGTACCACAGTGTGGTGAAGGGTATAAAAATGTTACATTCTCCAGTTGAATGCTTTATTTTTATAAAAAACTCTTTGATTTAATAACTTTAGACCCGGGATAACTGGCATAAAAAGCGTTTCCAACAATTTCTTCTTGTTTTTGTTTTTTTTCCTTCACTTACAAGTAATTACAACAGGCAGCATCGCATCAACTATTGCTTGCAGCTTTAAACTACTAGTATGAGCAAAAATCCTGTAAACAAGAAGAACAACAACCACAAAGGTATACAAACAACAAGAAGAGAGTAAAGCAGAACAAAAATGAAACAAAAACAACAGCAACGAAATAGTAATGAGTTGAAAAAGTTTCATTTATGTTTTGTTATTTCCACTTGCCATTGTAATAATACTTTTATTTATTTATGCTGCTGTCGGTGTTATTGTTTTTATACCCTACACCATAGTATGGAGGGTATATGAATTTTGTTTTCCCGTTTGAAACTCAGCGAAATAGATCAGCGTAAAATTCTATGACGATATAGACATGTCCGTCTGCAATTTGGTATTTTGTAGTGGTGTATGGTTACAAATCTCCCTACCAAAAATTATTAATATTCGCCCCCTTTTTAGGGGTAGTCCCCATATAACCCCCTTTTTATATTAAAATATTTATCTGATTTCTTCCGCGTTTTGAGTTTGGTTCTAAGACTCTGTTGTAATCATTTCACCTGCGGAGGATAGCGAGATAAAAAACTAGAACGTAAGGATCGATAATGAACTTTGGATGAAATCTAAATTTTCTGAAACGGATTTGGCCCAAAGAAACATGGGGTCTAGAACCAATATTTCGATGAGGCACATTTTCACCGTGTTAAAGTGTATACATCCTCATTAGCCATAAATCTGAAGGTATAATTATCCATTAAAAATTTCTGAAATTTGTATTATGATTTACACTATAGTTTACATAATCCGTTTTTACAAATGTTGGTATGTTCCCTATATTTTCATTTCTAGTACTTGCCAGTATATTTATGGTGGAGGGTATCCAAAGTTCGGCCCGTCCGAACTTACCGCTTTTTCACTTGTTTTACTTCCAACGGGGTAATTTTTCTGCTACCGTTGGTGATGCGGTGATGAAGGAGCCAAGGACATGAACTAATTCATTTTGTTGGTTGGAATTTGCTGATAACCTTGTCATGGTAATACCCAGTGGTGATATGTCCATTTTTTGACATAGCCCCAAATTTCCAATCGCCAAGCCTAAAATTTGATATTTCGGGGTTTTGGAGGCTCGGCTACATCTGCAGAAAGGTTGATATAGCCCTCATGTAAACGCCCAGCTCAATTTTCGTTATTTTCAGAATTTTAGCCGAATTTTCCAGCCGAAAAGTTTTTGTCTTGGCATCTTGGGACTTTGGAAGCTGACTCTCATCTGCGCAAAACATTTTCGATATTTTTCGATATAAAGTCCCGACTTTTCACTGTTTTGTATTCCATTGTTCTAGAAATTGTATATTTCAATCTATTTCGCTATTGTTTACCTTCGTTTAACATAATTTACTCGACTGTCGAAGAAAAAGTGAAACGCCCGTACGAAGTGACAAAAAAGGCTAATGGCTGTACGACAGCTGTGTGCTCAATGCATTTATACTCGTATGCTTCTTCTGGTTCTGACCACTCATTATAATTTTGTACCAAATAACACAAAATGAGCGAACAACAACAAAAAATTAATTATGTTCGAAAACAAAAGATGTATAAGAACCAGAAATAAACACAGAATGAAAGCAACGGCTGGGGAAAAAAACTGAAATCACAGAATACTTTATAATTATGTTCACCCTGGGATATGTGTAATATAGTTTTATTTTGATATTTAACCACAAGCACACGTACGTACTTGCTTTCCTTGCAATTCCAAACATATTTAGTGACTTTGGTACAGCATTTACCCTAAATCGGACGAAAATATATATATAGGAGCTAAATCAGATATTCGCAAAACTTAACACACATCGTTCTTGACTTAATTTAGTACCCCTTGTAAAATTTCGTGCAAATCGAAAGATATATAGCGGCTTTGTTATACCATTTAAGTTAGATCGGACGAAAATATATATGGGAGCTATATCTAACTGTGAACCGAATTCCACGAAATTTAACACACTTCATTCTAGTCTTTATTCAGTAAGCTATACCAAATTTCGTGCATTTACCATAAATCGGACGCAAATATATATTGGAGCTATATCCAAATCTGAACCGATTTTCAGGAAACTTGACACACATCATTCTGGACCTAATTCATTACGCTGTACCAAATTTCGAGCAAATCGAAATATATATAGGGACCGTTTCCATTAAATCAGACGAAAATATATATGAGTGCTATATCTAAATCTGAACGGATTTTTCCCAATTTCAATAGGGTTCGTCCTTGGGCCAAAGAAGTAAGCTATGCCAAATTTCATCCAATTCGGATTATAAATGCGACCTGTACTTTGTTTACAATTTAACATGGACAGACGGACATGCATAAAGCGACTTAGAAAGTGATTCTATGCATATTCTCAAAAGGAACCATGTGTCTATCCCGTTTCCTTTTGCGTGTTACAAACATATGCACTGTACCACAGGGTGGTGTAGGGTATGAAAATTACCCGATCATTACAAAAACAGTAGGGGTCTTCTTTGACCAGAACATGCAATTTCGTGAGGATTGGTCCATAACTGTGTCCTGTACAAATTATAACGGACAAACGCACGGAAGGACACTCCTATCTAGATCTACTCAGCTAGTCGATATATGACCGTATATTTAAAGGTGGATCTAGGACCAATATTTTGCGGCTTTACAAACTCTTGGGGCTGCACAGAGCTATAATACTCTGACACCATAGTTGTGTTGGGTATAACAATATCAGAATAAGCAGACCCCTGTAAATAATAACATATAAATCACACATCCGTGTACATACAATGTCATTGGTATCAGTGTAAATGTCTAGTACTACTCTATATTGTCAAATTCTCCGGTCTATGTCCTCCAGGAGTAAACATATAGGCTATAGAATACTAATTTTGTCACTTTAATTATCGTCCGATACGAAATAACGTCTTCAACGTCTAAAACTTCGTGATGTTTGGTTCATAACTGTGGCCTCTAGAGCGCGAACCGAACCTACATGTGACGATTGGTCCATAACTGTAGCCAGCACTATGTTTACAAATTATAGTGGACAGACGGACGGATACACACCTCAAGATAGTCAAGATATGAATATCGGTATACTAAAATCTGGGTCTAGGACAAATATGCGGCCTTAAAAAATCTTAGCACTGCACAAACCTATAATATCCTTACAAATGTTTCAAAAGTGTGACTATTTTCTGGGTGAGGTATTAATTTAGGTGATCGGAGTTGTTCCATCTTGTGTATTAAGTTTCGTGAAAATCGGTTCAGATTTTGATATAGCTCCGTTTTTACATAAATGGTGCACCAAACTCCTAATGTTTGTCCGATTAACACGAAATTTTGCACAACGTATCAAATTGGGACTTGAATGACGTTATTGCGTTTAGTTGAAATTGGCACAGATACAGCCATAGCTTCCATATGTATTTCGATCGGGTGTCTGATTGAGATTAAATTTTTAACAGTGCGGCGTACCGAATAGCGTGTATCAATTTTGTAATAAAACGTTTTCCATAAATTTGTCTCATGGTACGCAGACGACTCTAAATCTGCCCGAATGAAATAAAATGTATTATAGTTTGCAGAAAGTCATGAGTATTTTCCTTCGAGGGAACATTGACATGCGATTGTAAGGATACTATGTACAATATACCCAAAGTGGTGAAGGGTATCATATAGTCCCAGTCCGACTTTATTACGTTTCTTACTGGTTACAATTACAGAAGACTACAACGTGGAAAGCAGTGGATAAAATAAAAGTATGACCTTATGAAGTGATATTTACCCAATATTGAGAACTCATTATGTCAATGAACAGCAAAAGTGTATTTGAAATGATTACAAATATTTTAAATGTATAAATGTTATGAAAATTTAAAGGAAATATGATTGCACAACTTTGTTGTACACTGGGTTTTAGAATTGTTCTTTTAAATGTTAAATTATTTTGCTATTAAATTATATAACTCAAAAATATTAAAAATTGTATTTTAGGAATTTCATGCAAAATATTAAATGATATCAATAACCGTAAACTTTGCACTGTCTTTCTTTACCAAATGTAGGTCATGTTATTTCAATCGTTCCGTATAATGAATATGTTGCAGTAATCTTAGTGAATGTTTAACAAAATGGTTTTGCAAATGTTTCACTATTCATAAAATCTATAAAATTGCAAGTTTTCAAAATGTCTATATGATTATGTTTTGTTTATATTCACATATTTCATGTCAGTGACTTCGAATTCAAGGTGTACATTTTGAACATAACTACAAACACGACATGTTATAGTTGAATAAATTCGTGCTACAACTAATGTGGCAAATGTTAATGTTAACTTTTTTACATTTAAAAAATGTTTTTAAACTATTAAAGTATGTGTATAAAAGTATTCGTTTCATTGATGGATTTGAATGCAATTAAAACCAGTGAGTGGAGCAGTATAGTCGGACGGGACGAACATATGATACCCTACACAACTTCCACAAAAATCTAACTTCTATATTCTGAGCATGGATTCAGTACAGCCCTTCTAATTAATTATGCAGATTCCCTTCACCGTGGGATGTGTTGTAATGTTCGGCTTTCATTTGTAAAAAGTTTTCGGACTACTTCTGATCATCACCGAAAATTTTACGCGTTTTCCTTGACCTTAACTGGAACCAATTTAAAGGTCAACCACTCATCTTGGATATACTATCAACTCCTCGGGCCAATGTCATTCAGGAGTAAATATATACGATATATACGTCGGGGTTCATTTGACCCGCTAAATATTGACCGATCTTTATCGAAACCGGTATGCTCATTCTTTGGCCCTATCCCCTTCTCCATGTAAAAATTCGTGATGTTTGGGACATAACTGCGGCTACTGGAGCGACTAGAAAATCAGACAAAAATAAAGTTTTTGGTCCATTTCAACCCCTAAATATTAACCGATCTTTACCAAAAATAATAGGGGTCTTCATTGGCCAGAACCCATCCTACATGCAAAATTTCGTGAAGATTGGTCCATGTATCGTGTTTACAAATTATAATGGACAGACGGACGGATGGAGGGACACACATCTCTAGATCGACTGAGCTAGTCGAGATATGACGATCGGTATACTTAAAGGTGGGTCTAGAACCAATATTTCGCGGCGTTACAAACTCTTGGGGCTGCATAAAGCTATAATACCCTGACAACATAGTTGTGTAGGGTATAAAAATTTATGGATTAAATACTAAGGGATAACATGATTGCAGAATATTATAAATCTATATAGCACCGATGGACCTGGAACATTATGGAACCGAATATTTATTTAGCAGCCTAACATTTTCATGAATTTACTTTTTCTTTTATCCCACATAAATTCTTATAACAGACATTTATTAATCTACACATCACTGAATATTTAGTCCTTCAATCTCCAGCATGTTTTCTCCTTCCCATTAACAGTTTTTTCTTGGCAAAGTTTCCGTTCTATCTTTAACATAACTAATTAGTCTGTCGAATCGTTGGTAATGGAAATGTTCCTGAACAGGTGTTCCTAATTAGTAACAACTAGACATTTTTGCTAATATATATAAGTTTTGTTGTTGTTGTTTGTTAATTTCATGTGGTTAACAAATTATTTTTATGCCTGAAATGAAGATGTACTTAAATATATATGTCAGGAAATTGTGGGGAAAGTTGAGATACTAATTACAATGATAATTATTTTGAATAGAAGGGAGTCATGTTGGGAATGAGGGATTGAATACCTTCGTTCTGGACATGATTTTGTTATACATTTTTGCCATTCTACTTTACTCATTATACCCTTCACTACACTGAGGTACAGGTTTTATGTCTTTGTGTATATGTTTGTAACAGGCAAAAGGAAACGGAATAGACACATGAAATCAGTTTAGTTCTACATATAGCTCCCATAAACATATATTTTCGTCCGATTGATACAACAAAATTACTTCTGTCGCACCCTCTTACAAATTGGAAAGATGCTATTGAATGCCTCATCGCCCACGAAAACAAGGAATAACACAAACCAGTGAGCGGAGCAGTGAAGTCGGGCGGGGCCGACCATATAATACCCTACACAACTTCCACGAAAATCTAACTTGGTGTGGTTCAATATTCTGATCTTGGGCAATTTTTGCACTCTCTTGAACTTCACCGTGGGTTGTGTTGTTATGTTCGGATTTCAATTGTGGCCTATAGATCGACTCGATAAAACCCAAAAAATTAATTTTCTGTCCACTTTATCCCAATATTATTATCTGATCATCACCGAAAATTACAGGCGTTGTCATTGACCATACCTGTATCCTCATGGAAAATTTCAAAGCAATCAGCGTTTTATTTTCGCCCTCTAGAGTGGTAATGGGTTACTAAATAATATTTGAATACGTAAGCACCTCTAAATATTTAAGTGTAACTCCCACATCCGAGTACATACGACAATGTACTTGGTATCAATTTGAAGGCCAACCACTCCTCTTGGATATATTTTGAACTTCTTGGGTCTATGTCATTCAGGGGTAAATATATACGCTATAAAATACAAGTTTTGTAATTTTTCTCACAAATGTCAGGGTCCATTTGACCCGCTAAATATTGACCGATCTTTATCAAAAGAGGCAAGCTTCTTTCTTGGCCCGATCCCCATCTCCATAAAAAAATTCACTATGTTTGGGCCATAATTGCGGCCTCTGGATCTAACAGAAAATCAGCCAAAAATAAAGTTTTTGGTCCATTTCACCCCCTAAATATTAACCGATTTTTACCAAAAACAATAGGGGTCTTCATTGGCCAGAACCCATCCTACATGCAAAATTTCGTGGAGATTGCCTGTATCGTGTTTACAAATTAGAATGGACATACGGACGGACGGACACACATGTCTAGATCTACTCAGCTAGTCGAGATATGACGATCGGTATACTTAAAACAATATTTCTCGGCGTTAAAAACTCTTGGGGCTGCACAAAGCTATAATATCCTGACAACATTGTTGTGTAGGGTATAAAAAGCGTTGATGAGGACTCAGGACTTTATATCGAGAATGAAAAATGTTTCAAAACGTATAGAACATGTTACGGACAAAGAAGCTTCAGATATGTTGAGCGAACTAAAGTATAAAGTAGCCATTGAGACAATTTTATTGTGTGAAAGAGAAGACATCACCTTGAGGGGAAGTAAAGCCTCCTGAATACTGCCGTTAGACATAAACTTAGAAAATGTTTGGAGAGTACATCTAAAAATTCAACATACCTGAGTCCCAGAATACAGAACGATTTAATAGAATTAATTCGAGAATACATCCTGAAGTCTATTGTTAAAGAAGTGAAGTGAAAAAAGTATTCGCATAGGTTTTAGAGGATGAAACCATATATGTATAAGATTTTTGACAAGGTATCTAAATAAGTCAAAGGATGTTTTCTTTGTTAGGTGGAATTTGAAGGATTAACAGGAAAATAATGTTCGACCGTCATAACAAACGCAGTAATCAGTATTGGTTTGGATCCAACATTTCTGAGAGCTCTAGGATATGACGGCGCGTCTAAAATGTCAGAAAATTATAACGGAGTGCAGACCATTATTATATCAAAATTCATTTCTGGGGTATACATTCATTGTTCTTTTTATACCCTTCTCCACACTGCGGAACAGGGTATTAGTCTTTGTGCATATGGGAACGAGATAGACACATGGTTCCTTTTGAGAATATGCATAGAATCACTTTTTTCAACAAAAAAGTGTCATTATATGCACAGTTGTTTTTGTACTTGAAAGTGAAAAGTGGTCAAAATGACCGCCTTCGGAATTTGGCATATCGAATAAAGCCTAGAAAGATGTTTATTAAGTTTCGTGAAAATCGGTACAGATTTAGCTATAGCTAAGGTGTACCAAAGTTTCGATTTGTGCGAAATGTGGCATAGCGTACTGAATAAAGTCTAAAATGATATGTGTTAAGTTTCATGAAAAACGGTTCAGATTTAGATATTGCCCCCATATATATTTTCTTCCGATCAAATGTAAATGGTTCACCAAACTCCATATATATTTTTCGATTTGCACGAAATTTGGCATATCGTACTGAATTAAGTCTAGAATGATGTGTGTTAAGTTTCGTGATAATCGGTCCGGTTAATGTGTACCAAAGTCCCTATATCTCTCTCGATTTGCACGAATAAATTTGCTCAACGATTAGAATTGAGACAAGAATGGCGGTATGTTATTTTTTTATACCCTCCACCATAGTATGGAGGGTATATTAGTTTTGTTTTTCCGTTTGTAACGCATCGAAATAATCATTTCCGACCATATAAAGTATATATATTTTTGATCAGCGTAAAATTCTATGACGATCTAAGCATGTCCGTCTGTCTGTTGTAATCACTCTAGCGTCTAAACGAATTGAGATAGAACGCTAAAATTTTGCACAGAGTCGTCTTTTGTCTGCAAGCAGGTCAAGTTCGACGATGGGCTATATCGGTCCACGTTTAGGAACAGCTCCCATATAAGGGTACCCCCCAATTTTCGGTATTTTAGGGTTCTTGAGCGCGGATTTCAACCGAATTTGCTGAAATTTGGTACCTTGGGTTCTTATTGGGTACCAAATGTCCCCACTAAAAATTATAAATATAGGTCCACTTTTTCTGGTAGCCCCAAATTAAGGGTACCTCACAATTTCCAGTTTTTGGGAGGTTTTGACCGGATTTTTTCACCAAATTGGCTGTAATTTAGTAATTTGAGTTCTTATTGGGTAGCAAATCTCTCCACAAAAAATTATAAATATAGGTCAATTTTTTCGGCTAGCCCCCATATAAGGGCACCCCCCAATTTTCGGTATTTTAGGGTTCTTGAGACCTGTTTTCAACCGAATTCGCTGAAATTTGGTACATTGGGTTCTTATTGGGTACCACATGTCCCCAATAAAAATTATAAATATAGGTACACTTTTTCGGTAGCCCCCATTTAAGGGTACCTCCCAATTTCCAGTTTTTGGGGGGTTTTGACCGGATTTTTCACCGAATTAGCTGTAATTTAGTAAATTGAGTTCTTTTTGTGTAGCAAATCTCTCCGCAAAAAATTATAAATATAGGTAATTTTTTTCGGGTAGCCTCCATATAAAGTTACCCCCATTTTTCGATATTTTGAGGTTCTTGAGCTTGTTTTTCAATCGAATTCGCTAAAATTTGGTATTTTGTAGTGGTAACAAATGGTAACAAATCTCCCTACCAAAAATTATTAATATTCAACCCTTTTTAGGGGTAGTCCCCATATAACCCCCTCTTTTTTTCAATATAGTGATACCTCCTGAAATAAAGAATTGAGATAAACAATTAAAATATTGGGTTCAAAATTGGCATATACCGTTCATTAATTAGGCATAGCCATCATATAATGATATCCCCAAATATGTAATCAATATTGGTCTTCCTTTAGGCATAGCCTCATATAAATTTGTAATCTAAATTACAGTAGTTTGAGGATTTTATACTCTACCATGCGTTATCAGTATCAGTCCTACAGATTTTGGTGTATTTGGTGTACATAATGGATAACATAAATCGGTTTGTAGAATTATCGGTATATGCCCACTTTTTGGTATGTTCTCTATATTTTCATTGTATGTATCTGTGAGTATAACTATGGTGGACGGTATCCAAAGTTCGGCCCGGCCGAACTTAAAGCTTTTTCACTTGTTTTTAATTGGGGCAGATGCAGACATAGCTTCCATACATATTTCGAATGTGTGCATGATTGAGATTAAATATTAAACTGAGCGGCATACCGAATAGCGTGTGTCAGTGTGCTATAAATCGATTTACATAAATTTGTCCCATTGTAAGCAAACGACTCTAAATCTGCCCGAATGAAATGAAATTTAGCACAGGTTGCAGAAAGGCTTATGTATGGATTGATGTTAGTCGGTTCACTTATAGATAAAGATCATGTTGGGATACACATTGGATTGGGATACACCTTGGATTGGGATACACATTTAGAATATTGTCAAAGTGGTGAAGGGTATCATATAGACGGCCCAGTCCGACTTTACAGTTTTCCTTGCTGCTTTTATTTTTCATAAGGAGGTATTGTGATACAAAAGTTGAGCTATATAGGTCCTCTATTAGGAATAACACATCATATAATGATAACTCCAGGTGTTCGGAAATGTAATCAATATTGGCCCCCCTTTAGGTAAGGACGAACGCATACAATTTTTTTGCAATGAACGTTTTTATATTGAACCCCACCTTCCGAAATGAAATCCTGTGTACGTTGTATGCGCGGTATAATAATCGGTATAGGTATACTTTTTGGTATGTTTCCTATATTTTCATTTCAAGTAGCTATCAGTATACGTTGGGGGAGGGGGTATCCAAAGTTCGACCCGTCCGAACTTAACGCCTTTTTCACTTGTTTTTATTTATATTTTAATTTCTTATACTTCATAACATATATCCATTTATACACCTATAGCATCACACACACATCTTCAGCCACGATTACCCAAATAGTAAGTGGTGTTTGTAAATCTTACCACTGTCATTAAATTTCGAATTGGCACATTTTCGAAACATGTTACTCTTTAAGGTCACTTACATAATTGGCTATTTATTCCATTGAAATACACATCCCAATCGAAAAGTGCTACATTACCATATTTGTAGGACATTCAGCCTCATGCAATCACAAGCAACACTTGTGTTCTTTCCTGCACTTGTGAATCCAAGTAATTAGTACACAAAATGTTCACTCGAAATCTTGTGTGTGTGTGGTTTGTTGCATCTTTTTTTCTGGTTTATCGACAACATGAACTTTGACCATTGCAAAACAAGGTTGGCAAGTACACCACAACTGTTGACACCTGGTCTACTTTTGTAAGGGATGTTTTGTTCCTTACCAACAATACTGACACCAACACCCAATGATAAACGATATTGTGGCATCCGGGAAATGAAGGCTAGATATTTCGTTTCACTACAAGTTTAGTTAATATGTGGTAAACGTAATGGGAGGAAGAATTTTGAAAGTGCAACAATTTCAACTGCTGTAAAAATCTTTAAAATAGGTTAAAAATAAATTCGTATGAAAAGAGGTAAACTACTCACATTTGGGTATACGCAAGAGATGTTGCCATATAAAAACTTAAAAAATCGTCACACGGACCATGCTGGATATTTGCTGCGTTATTCGCATAAAATCGAATAAATATATATATATATATATATATATATATGGAAGCCATATATAATTCGATTTAAATCGAAATAACGGGGTGAACAGCTCGTACTTCTTCACAAGGTGAACATGAAGTAAAGCAAGGGTGCCCTATGTCATCGAGTGAACCCGGCTCTCATAGAGGAGGCATAATACAAACCAGTAAGGATAGTAGTAAAGTCGGACGGGGCCGACTATATGATACCCTTCACAACTATGGGTATATTAAACAGAACTATTTACATGAAATTGGATGAAGTAAAATCTATACTAATAAAAGAGTAAAGTGATTGACTGACTGACTGACTGATTGAGTGACTGATTTAATGATTCATCAACGCCCAGACGAAACGGCTGAAGCTAGAATCTTGAAATTTTGGGTGAGGGTCACTCTTGGCCCAAATGTGACTGATAAGGCTGGGTTTTTGGAAATTCGTACTAGAAGGGTACGAAAAGTACTAAATATGATATCATTTGTATTTGGCGAACCAGTAGAGCTAGAACTCTGAAATTTGGATTGAGGGTCACTGATGGAGTGTAGGATAGATGTACCAAAGGGTTTTTGGAAATTCGAACTACAACTATCCGAAATGTACGAAAATGTACTAAATTTGGTACAATTATGTAGCATGAGAACGGATAGAGCTAAAAACTTGAAATTTGGAATGCGAATTAGGGTTGGGAAGTAGGGTCGATATAAGGAGATGGTTTTGAAACCGTATACTCATGTACACGGGTGAAGATTTGGGTTAAGTAGGAAGTTTTGGAAATTCGTACTACTGTGTACTAAATTTGGTACAATTTGAATTGTGGGTCAACCGATAAAGTTGGAATCCTGAAACTTGGATTTAGGAACACTGTGGGGGTGTTGGTTTGGGCTAAGAAGGAGGTTTTGGAAAATCGTACTACTGTGTACTAAATTTGGTACAATTTAAACTATGGGTGAAGCGTTAGAGTTGGAATCCTGAATCTTGGATTTAGTATCACAGTAGGGGTGTAGGTTTGGGGTAAGAAGAAGGTTTTGGAAATTCGATCTATTGTGTACTAAATTTGGTACAATTTGAATTGTGGGTGAACCTATAGAGTTGGTATCCTAAAACTTGTATTTACGATCACTGTAGGGATGTAGGATTGAGGTAGGTAGGAAGTTTTGGAAAGTGGTACTACTGTGTACTAACTTTGGTACAATTTGAATTGTAGGTCAACCGATAATGTTGGAATCCTGAAACTTGGATTTAGGATGACTGTGGGGGTGTAAGAAGTTTTGGACATTGGTACAACTATGTACTAAATTTGGTACAATTTTAATTGTGGGTGAACCAATAGAGTTGGAATCCTGAAACTTGAATTTAGGATGACTGTGCGGGTGTAGAATTGAGGTATGTAGGAAGTTTTGGACATTGGTACAACTATGTACTAAATTTGCTACAATTTTAATTGTGGGTGAACCAATAGAGTTGGAATCCTGAAACTTGGATTTAGGACCACTGTGGGAGTGTATGTTTGGGTAAGTAGGAAGTTTTGGAAATTCGTACTACTGTGTACTAAATTTGATACTACACTGCGTATCATAACTATAGACGCACCCTTAATTCAATTGGTATGTTAGTTGACAAATAAAATGGACCCATTAAGTTATTGTTCACAATAAAACGATCAAAAACACATATTATTCAACAAAAATAATTAATTTATTCTTTATGGTTTCGCCGAATTCTGCACTTTCAAAATTGCTGGTGTTGCATAACTATAGACGCACATTTTTGCTTTCCCAAAATGTCAATAATTTGTCTTCCAAGACTTGAACGTACTCCATTGAATTCATCCGACAACATGGAAATGTCAAATAATGGCTATAAAATGTTCCCAAGGCCATTAAGGAACCGCCGCCGAAATATTGTATTAAGAAATAACGATATTTCGGTAACCGCCACCTTGGGATCATTTTATAGCCACGGAATGCTTTATTTGACATTTCCATGTTGTCGGATGAATTCAATGGAGTACGTTCAAGTCTTGGAAGACAAATTATTGACATTTTGGGAAAGCAGCAACAATCAAGGACTCGTTTTTTAGCAGGACAACGCACCAGTTCATAAAAGTGGCCATACTCAAGTATGGTTAAAATCGAAAAATATTAAAATTTCCGACCAGAATCCGATCGAGAACATGTGTGGAATCTTGCCTCGTCGTGTCTATGCAGAAAACCGCCAATACCAAACATTATTTTATTTCCAAGAAGTGATTATCGATGAATGGCGGTCAATCGATGAAGACTTGGGAATAATTTTGATCAACAGTGTGATGGATAACATTTTTGAACTTATTCAAAATAAGGGAGGCCCTACCCATTATTTATAAAAGTTATTTTATTTTATTTAAGTTTTAAAAAATAATTTTTTCTAATTTTGTAAAAGTGCGTCTATAGTTATGCAACACCAGCAATTTTGAAAGTGCAGAATTCGGCGAAACCATAAAGAATAAATTAATTATTTTTGTTGAATAATATGTGTTTTTGATCGTTTTATTGTGAACAATAACTTAATGGGTCCATTTTATTTGTCAACTAACATACCAATTGAATTAAGGGTGCGTCTACAGTTATGATACGCAGTGTATT
>NW_026873567.1:0-14937 GCF_032173495.1 Musca vetustissima | reverse complement strand
TGAATTTTTACCAAAATAGGTCTCTTCAAGGACTTGTGGTCTCATAAAAACCTATGGTCTCATAAACATCAATGGTCTGTATAAGTCCGTGGTCTTGATAAAGACCAAGTGGTATGTACAAAGACCACAGTAGGCCTATTCTGTAAGTCTATACCAACATTCTCATATTCACACATACAACAATTTCATTTGTTTGTTTTGTTGTTTTTAACAGCAAAAGAAAATTAAACAATATCGAATGTGGTTAAAAGTTACAGAATAGGCCTACTGTAGTCTCTATAAAGACTTGTGGTCTCTATAGACCTATTGGACTATATAAAGACGTGTCGTATCTATAAAAACCTGCGTGAAAAATATAAATTCACGCATTGTACGTATTTGAAAAATATTTTTAAACCAGTGAGCGGAGCAGAATAGTCCGACAGGGCTGACCATATGATACCCCACACAACTTTCACGAAAATCTAACTTTCTGTGTTTCTATGTTCGGAGCTTGGTCAATATTTCGCAATATTTGCACCCTCTTGTCCGACTTGACGTCAACAAATGTTACTAATACTCAGTAAAGCCCTTCTAATTATTTGTCCAGATTTCCTTCACCGTGTGTTGTGTTGTGATGTTCGGCTTTCAATTGTGGCCTATAGACCGACTCCAAAAAACACAAAAAAATTAAGTTTTCGGTATACTTTTATCGCCGAAAATTATCGGCGTTGTCCATGACCATAACTGAAACCTCATGCACACTTTCAAAGCGATCAGCGCTATATTTCCGCCCTCCAGTGTGGTAATAGTTTACTAAATAATATCTGAGTACGTAAGCACCTGTAAATATTTACGTGTAACTCCCACATCCGAGTACATACGACCATATAATTGGTATCAACTCCTCTTGAATATACAATTATCTTATGTCCTTGTCCTTCAGGGGTAAATATATTCGCAATAGAACACAAATTGTGTAATTTTTCATACAAAAGTTAGAGTTCATTTGACCTGCTAAATACTGACCGATCTTTATCAAAACAGGCATGCTTATTCATTGGCCCGACCCCCTTCACCGTGTTCAAATTCGCGAAGTTCGGGCCATAATTGCAGAGCGGCCAGAAAATTTTACAAAAATAAAGTGTTTGGTCCATTTCATCCCCTAATATTAGCCGATCTTTACTAAAATAGCGGTGTTCATTGGGCAGAACCAATCCTCGTCGCGTTTTTGTTATATAATATATCTGAACCGATTCCAGGGAATCTTGCCTAAGTCCAATTTATATTACTTTAGTACGTTGTGTCAATCGGCCTAGCTATGGATCTTTTCACGAAGCTTAGCAACATGATTCGTGCAAATCGAAAGATATATAGGGACTTTGGGGCAACAATTACATAAAATCGGACGAAAATATATATGGTAGCTATATCAAAATCTGGACCGATTTTCACGAAACTTAGCACACGTCATTCTAGACTTAGTTCAGAAAGCTATGACAAATTTCCTGCAAATCGAATGATTTTCAGAGACTTTGTAGCGCCAAATACCTTAAATAGGATGAAAATATATATGGGAGCTATATCTAAATCTGAACCGATTTTCACGAAATTTTGCACTCATCATTCTAGTCTTAACTCAGAACGCTATGAACGCTATTCGTGCAAATCAAAAGATTTCCAGAGAGTTTAGTGGACTATTTACTTAAATCGGGCGAAACTATATATGGGAGCTATATATAAATCTGAACCGATTTTCTCGAAACTTGGCATACATCATTCTGGACCTAATTCAGTACTGTGTCAAATTTCGTGCAAATCAAAAGATATTCAGGGACTTTGGTACACCATTTACGAAAAATATATGGGCTGCTATATATAAATCTGAACCGATTTTCTCGAAACTTAGCACAAATCATTCTAGACTAAATTCAAACTCTTTGCGAAATATCATGCAAATCGAAGGATATATAAGGACTTTGGTGCACCATTTTCATAAAATGGGACAAAAATGTATATGGGAGCTATATTTAAATCTGAAACGATTTTCACGAAACTTGGCACACATGATCTGGACCTAGTTCAGTACTCTTTGCCTAATTTAGTGCAAAGCGAAAGATATATAGCGACTTTGGTGCCCCGAATTTTTGGAATTTCAATGGGGTTCCTCCTTGGGTCAAATAAGTGACTTGTGCCAAATTTCATCCAAATCGGATCATAAATGCGACCTGTACTTCGGTTATAATTTAACGTGGACAGACGGACGGACGGACGGATGGACATGCATATCTGATTCTATGCATATTCTCAAAAGGAACCATGTGTCTATCTCGTTTCCTTTTGCCTGTTACAAACATATGCACAAAGACATAATATCCTGTACCACAGTGTGATGAAGGGTATAAAAATTGACGTCTATTATTTCAAATTGAAAAAAAAAACCAGTAAGGAAAGTAGTAAAGTCGGACGGGGCCGACTATATGATACCCTTCACCACTATGGGTATATTAAACAGGACTATTAACATGTAATTGGATGAAAAAAAGTAATATTTATCTAAATGTGAATCTACCTAGATCTATCCATAAAGTATGTTAATCGACTTCAAACAAATATAAATAAGTCCGTTGGGCTATGTCTGTACTTCTAGAAAACGCAACTACGTAATTGTATGCTCAATTTTGTGCGTTGTGCACAATTTGATGTCAATCTGACTAACATGAGGAGTCTGATGCCCAATTTACTTGAAATCGGTCGAAAATATATATGGAAGCTCTATCCAAATATTAAGCGATTTCAAACAAACTTGTCACAGGTTAGGTTATACTAATTTCAGAACGTTTTGTTTCTATTGGTTCCTTAGTACGTCAATTACTTAAAATCAATCTATAATAAAAGGGAGCTATATCTAAATCTGGACCGATTTTCACGAAACTTAGCATCATTTTAGGCTCAATTCAGTACGTTATGACAAATTTCGTGCAAATCGAAAGTTATATAGGGACTTTGGGGCACCATTTACATGAAATCGTACGAAACTATATGTGGGAGCTATATCTAAATCTGGGCCGATTTTCTCGAAACTTGGTAGACATCATTCTAGGCTCAATTCAGTGCGTTATGCCAAATTTCGTGCAAATCGAAAGTTATATAGGGACTTTGAGGCACCATTTACATGAAATCGGACGAAACTATATATGGGAGCTATATCTAAATCTGGACCGATTTTCTCCAAACTTGGCAGACATCACTCTAGGCTTAATTCAGTACGTTATGCCAAATTTCGTGCAAATCAAAATATATATAGGGACTTTGGGGCACCATTTACATGAAATCGTACGAAACTATATATGGGAGCTATATCTAAATCTGGACCGATTTTCTCGAAACTTGGTAGACATCATTCCAGGCTCAATTCAGTACGTTATGCCAAATTTCGTGCAAATCGAAAGTTATATAGGGACTATGAGGCACCATTTACATGAAATCGGACGAAACTATATATGGGAGCTATATCTAAATTTGGACCGATTTTCTCCAAACTTGGCAGACATCACTCTAGGCTTAATTCAGTACGTTATGCAAAATTTCGTGCAAATCGAAAGTTATATAGGGACTTTGAGGCACCATTTACATGAAATCGGACGAAACTATATATGGGAGCTATATCTAAATCTGGACCGATTTTCTCCAAACTTGGCAGACATCACTCTAGGCTTGATTCAGTACGTTATGCCAAATTTCGTGCAAATCAAAAGATATATACGGACTTTGGGGCACCATTTACATGAAATCGTACGAAACTATATATGGGAGCTAAATCTAAATCTGGACCGATTTTCTCCAAACTTGTTAGACATCATTCTAAGCTCAATTCAGTACGTTATGCCAAATTTCGCGCAAATCGAAAGGTATATAGGGACTTTGGGGCACCTTTTACATGAAATCGGACGAAACTATATATGGGAGCTATATCTAAATCTGGACCGATTTTCTCCAAACTTGGCAGACATCACTCTAGGCTTAATTCAGTACGTTATACCAAATTTCGTGCAAATCAAAAGATATATAGGAACTTTGGGGCACCATATACATGAAATCGGACGAAACTATATATGGGAGCTATATCTAAATCTGGACCGATTTTCACGAAACTTGGCAGACATCATTCTAGACCTAAATGATTAAGCTGTACCAAATTTCGTGCAAATCGAAAGATATATAGGGGCCGTTTACATTAAATCGGTTAAATATATATATGGGAGCTATATCTAAATCTGAACCGATTTTTCCCAATTTCAATAGGGTTAGTCCTTGGGCCGAATAAGTGACCTATACCAAATTTCATTCAATTCGGATCATAAATGCGACCTGTACTTTGTTTACAATTTAACATGGACAGACAGACAGACAGACAGACAGACGGACGGACGGACATATCGACTTAGAAAGTGATTCTATGCCTAAAACCTTAAATATTATTGGTATCTGAAATGACCATGTTTTTGGAAAATTCACCTCCAATGTTTAACAGAAATTGTCTCCAATGTTATATACATTACAGGTCTGCTATTAACATGCCATGGTATAGCATAACCATGACAGGTGCTTAGCCGTTTTAATGCGAACTTTTCTTGCGGAAAATGTTTTTCCAACATTGTTGGCTGAATTTGATTTCTGCATTTGTGTTGTGGTCTGAAAGAAGTTGCAACAAATTGTTCGATGCAACAAGCAACATCGTTTTAGATGCTGTAAAGCTGTTAATTTTTACAATTTAGTTGCAATTTGGCGCTTGATGTGTAAATAAGTTGAAAGCGGTTAAGGAAAAAGCTACGCTTATTGCTTGTAACGGTACGCGAGTGGATTTACGATTGCTAAAGGAAAAAAGTGTCAGAAAAAATAAAACAAAAAATAAAAATTAAAGAAATTTCCAAATTGTGATAATATATGAGAAAAAATTAAAAAATATTTAAAACCTCTTCCAAGGGGTACCAGGAGGGGTATATGGAGCCTAGAAAAGAAAAGAAAAAAAAACTGAAATTAAATATTGAAAAAGGTGAATTCTAAAATGCAGTAGTTTACCAATCTGCACTACACTAATTGGCCAAAATAAATATATCGTTACATCGAATAAGTGACTAAGTCCAAAATTTATCACATCCATCTGTATCACGATGTGTGTGTTCATATCTAGCGAAAGTTATACGTGATGGCGTGCATTTGAAAAATTTTCTTGATTTTTCTGAAAAAGAAACGTAAATTAACAACAACAAATAATCGTCTTATACCAAAGTAACACAAAACAACAACAAGTGCATTTGTAATTGAACAACATCTCAAGCAATTAACCAACCATCCAACCAACTACGAAAAAAAGAGATTTAAACGGAATCAACTGCAAGCTCCAAGCAAGCACACACATCGGACAGCAGCACACCACCAATGGATTTTTATTAACAACAACAACAAATCGAAATATTGTAAGCATTATTTTGATCGAAGGAAAAACAATCAGCATCAATGTCCATCAACATCATCGTTTTGCTCTTCACTGCTCTAATATGGCTGTTATCTTCCAGTTATGGTCATAGGCTTGGCTGGACGGCTGGCTGGCTAACTTGCTATGTGTCTGTTTGTTTTGTTTTTGTTGCGGTATTTTTTTTAATATTCAGCAGAATAGAAAAAACTGAAAACAGATTTGTAAACTTTTTTAATGGAAAGTCTACAGATGATGCTGCTGTTATGGCAACAACTTTTTTTGCGTGTTATGAATTAAAAAAATGAAATATACAGTCCATCAGGAGGGGTTTTCCCAGAAGAGCCATATATAACAATATATGCGGATACGAATCAAATAAATAAAAGTTATTTATGAAATTGGTCCATGGAAAAATACTGTTAAAAGTCGTGGATTTTTTAGGTACAATAGGTGTGGATATTTTAAATAATATTTTCAGGACTGACGACAGGCGTTGGGTTCTGGCCAATGAAGATACCTATTGCTTTTGGTAAAGATCGGTTAACATTTAGGGGATGATATCGATCAAATAAAAAATTTTGGTCCGTTTTTTGGTCGCTCCAATTATGGCCCGCACATCGCGAAACTTTACATGGAGAACAGGATCGGTCTAAAGAATAAGCATGCCTGTTTTTGGACCCCGACTTTTGTGTGAAAAATCACAAAATTTGTATTCTATGGTGTATATATTTGCCCCTGAAGGACATAGACCCAAGAAGTTGATAATATATCCAAGAGGTGTGGTTAACCTTTAAATTGATACCAATTATGTGGCCATATGTACTCAGATATGGGAGTTACACTTAAATATTTACAGGTGCATACGTACTGAGATATTATTTGGTAACAAATTACCACACTAGCGCGGATCGATTTGAAAATTTACATGAGATTCCAGTTGTGGTCAAGGACAACGCCTATAATTTTCGGTGATGATCAGATAATAATTATACCCTACACAACTATGTTGTCAGGGTATTATAGCTTTGTGCAGCCCCAAGAAATTGTAACGCCGCGAAATATTGGTCCTAGACCCACCTTTAAGTATACCGATCGTCATATCTCGACTAGCTGAATCGATCTAGACATGTGTGTCCGTCCGTATAGCGCTTTGAAATGTTCCATGAGGTTCTAGTTATGGTCAGGGACCACGCCTATAATTTTCGGTGATGATTAGATATTAATTTTGAGATGAAGTGGACCGAAAACTTATTTTTTGTGTTTTTTTTTTTCGATTTGATCTATAAGCTACAATTATAAGCCGAACGTCACCTACAGTGAAGGGAATATGGACAAGTAATTAGTAGGGCTGTACTGAATATTGGTAATATTCGGAAAATATGTCAGTATAAGGAAAAGGTGCTGTTGACCTCTAATCGGAAAAGAGGGTGCAACTATCACGAAATAATACCCAGGCTTGGAATAAAAATTCCCAAATACATAGAGTTCTGTGGTAGTTGTGTAGGGTATCGTATGGTCGGCCCAGTCCGAATGTACTGCTCCGCTCACTGGTTTTGGTATGAAATCGACCGAAAACAATTATTTTTTTTTTTTGTTATACCCTTCACCACACTGTGGTACAGGGTATTATGTCTTTGTGCATATGTTTGTAACAGGCAAAAGGAAACGAGATAGACACATGGTTCCTTTTGAGAATATGCATAGAATCACTTTCTGAATCGATTTATGCATGTCCGTCTGTCCGTCCGTCTCCCCGTCCATGTATTTTTGTCAACAAAGTACAGGTCGCATTTATTATCCGATTTGGATGAAATTTGGTATAAGTCACTTATTTGGCCCAAGGACGAACTCTATTGAAATTGGGAAAAATCGGTTCAGATTTAAATAAAGCTCCCACTTATATTTTCGTCCGATTTAATGTAAATGGTGCACCAAGGTCCCTTAACATCTTTCGATTTGCACGAAATTTGGCATAGCGTATTGAATTAGGTCTAGAATGATATATGTTAAATTTTGTAAATATCGGTCCAAATTTTGATATAGCTCCAATATATATTTTCGTCCGATTTTAGGTAAATGGTGCACCAAAGTCCTTACTATATATCTTCGATTTGCACGAAATTTGGCATAGCGTACTAAATTGAGTCTAGAGTGATGTGTGTAAAGTTTCGTGAAAATCGTTTCAGATTTAGATATAGCTCCAATATATATTTTCTCCGATTTTAGGTAAATAGTGCACCAATGTCCCTTTATATCCTTCGATTTGCACAAAATTTGTCATAGGGTACTGAATTGAGTGTGAAATGGTGTATGCTGAGTTTCGTGAAAATTTGTTCAGATCAGGCCTACAATAAGGCGTGGATTTTTTAAAGAATTTTTTAATGCTCTACAATTACGTGGATTTTTTAAAGAATATTTTTAAGGCTGAACAATAAGCCGAGGATTTTTTAAGAATATAGCTGCCATATATATTTTCGTCCGATTTAAGGTAAATGGGGTACCAAAGTCTCCACATATCTTTCTAGTTGCACGAAATTTGACATATGGTATTGAATTAGGTCCAAATAGAAGGATATATAGGGACCGTTTACATTAAATCGGTTAAATATATATATGGGAGCTATATCTAAATCTGAACCGATTTTTCCCAATTTCAATAGGGTTCGTTCTTGGGCAAAATGAGTGACCTATGCCAAATTTCATTTTTTCAGATTATCATAAATGCGACCTATACTTTGCTCACAAAAATACATGGACAGACAGACAGACGGACGGACATGCATAAATCGACTTAAAAAGTGATTCTATGCATATTCTCAAAAGGAACCACGTGTCTATCTCGTTTCCTTTTGCCTGTTACAAACATATGCACAAAGACATAATACCCTGTACCACAGTGTGGTGAAGGGTATAAAAAAGATTTCAATCACGCAAATTATTGGCCAAAAAGAAATCCCATTGCTAGTTTCCGTTTTTCCCAATTTGACTTTGTGGCACTTCGAAACTATAATCTCAGAATCCACACTCAATTATCCATTACATTGTAGTCAATTCAAATTTTCGACATCAAATCTAATGGTTATTCAACTTTGTCCTTTGTGTTCTGGGCTTCTTCTCAACATTTTGCATTGCTTATGGGCAAAAAATGCAGTATTTGTATTTTTGTTCTTCCTTGCATTCATCGTAGGCCATGCTAGACGATAAAGCAGGCATCTTTTTACAAATCCAAAAACTAATACCAACATATGTCATCATTTATTTCCTACCCAAAACGATTCATGACAAATGGCTACGAATTCATAAATCATTCATAACACCAACATAGGCAATAGGGGCAGTGATGCAAGGAAAACATAGGTCCCTTGCCTCACGCTCATTAAAGAGAAAAAGAGAGAATGCAAGAGAATCGCATAAAATGTAACCAAATGGAAACCAATGCCATAGACATAGACATGAATCCCTAAGGCCATTGGGAAGAGGTCACAGACCAATGGGACAAACAAAAACCAAAACCTCGAGTGTACAAAAAATTGTCGTCTGCGACACAAATGGGAAGCAGACAAACAAAAATTTTTAACACAGAAAAATTATAGAAGTTAGTGTCACAACACTAGGAACAAGAAGAAATAAATAAAAAAGAATCATAAATGGAATTTCTTGGTGGAAAAAATTAAATTATGACGTTTAATCTAGGCCTATTTGAATATTTATTCAATTTGCATATATGGGTGCGTATGCGCATTGTCAACACTCATACTACCCATAGAACAACTTCATAAATTTCCTTTAAAGAGAAAATTAATTGAAATTCCTGAAAAGGAAAAATATTTTTAAACCAGAGAGAGGAGCAGTATAGTAGGACGGGGTCGACCATACGATACCCTACACAACTACGACGGATCTCTAACTTTCTGTTTATTATTATTCCGAGCCTGGGCAATATATCTTGTCCGATTAGGGGTCAACAGCCGTCTTCCTTACACTGACTTATTTTCCGATTATTACTAATATTCAGTACAATCCTTCTAATTGCTTGTCCATATTCCCTTCCTCGTGAGTTGTATTGGGATTTTCGGCTTATAATTGTGGCCCTTATATCGACTCAAAAAATACAAGAAATAAGTTTTTGGTCCACTTCATCCCCTAACTGAAACCTCATGGAAAATTTCAAAGCGATCAGCACTATATTTCCGCCATCTAATGTGGTAATGGATTACTAAATAATATATTTAAGTGTAACTTTTACATAAAAATATAATTGGTATCAATTTAAAGGTCAACCACTCTTCTTGGATATACTATCAACTTCTCGGGCCTACGTCCATCAGGAGTAAATTTACGGTATAAAATTTTTTGTCATTTTTAACACAAAAGACAGGATCCATTTGACCCGCTAAATATTATTTTTATCAAAACAGGCATGCATATTCTTTGGCCCAATCCCCTTCTCCATGTAAAAATTGGCGACCAGAAAATCAGACATAAATACAGTTTTTGGTCCATTTCATCCCCTAAACATTAACCGATTTGTGAAGATTGGTCCATAATTGTGGTCTGTGTCGTGTTTACAAATTCTAATGGACAGACGGACGGAAACACATGTCGACTCAGCTAGTCGAAATATGACGATCGGTATACTTAAAGGTGGGTCTAAGACCAATATTTCCCTGCGTTACAAACTCTTGGGGCTGCACAAAGCTATAATACCCTGACAACATAGTTGTGTAGGATATAAAAAGTCCACCTTTTATCAGATCTAAAAAATTGGTTTTAAAAAAGTCCACACCTTTTTTTGGGGCCTAAAAATATTTTTAAAAATCATAGAAAAATTCTTTATAAAAATCCCAAGCCTCTTGATAGACTTAAAAAATTATTTTAGAATGTCCACGACTTTTGTTGCACATTGACAAGTTATTTAAAAAACATCCACGCCTATTGTGGGCTCCTTAAAAATATTTTTAAAAAATACACGACTGTAATTCAACCTATGAAGGGTGCGTATGGGTATTGTCAACACTAATACGACACATTGTTCCGAAAACTAAAGTTTCCTTTGCAATGTAGTTCCTTCCTTTAATTTAACTTTCTGTTTGACTTCCACTCCTATTCCTGGTTAAGACTCTTAACATTTGACCATCAAATATTATATTTGCCTTTCAGATTTGTATAAAATGATCTTCAACTAACCTCCTAAAATTTCTTATATAAAAATCTCCAATTTCTCTCGAATTTTTCAATTTATATTAGAAATTCAATACTGGCCATTGTAAAAAATTTATTTCCCAAAAAAATAAATTTAACACCCACTTAGCCGAAAGTAATATTTCCAACTACCAAAGTGGAAACCAAAAATCGCCTTAATAATATTGTGTTTATATTTTTGAGAAATTCAATAACGGTTTAAGTGAAATTAAATATTGGCTCTTTTTTGAAAGGATACGACATACGAACACACTCCAACAAAAACCCACACTCACAATATCTACGCAATATCACATATCATAAAAACTATTGAAGTAGAAGAAGGTGGAGAACTAGCAACAACACAAAAATAGTTGTTCTATTGAATTTCCATTTCCGCTTTTATTACAATACTGTTTGGTAAATAAAATCATGACCATAACCACCAAAAACGCCTTCAACGGAAGGGTGGGAGTGGGAATGTGAGTGTGTGTGTCGCTGACAATGTGAAGTTTTGTCTGCAGTTAGTAGCTGACCATATTTCCCATGTCGTTAACATCAGAAGAGAAACCTTGCCACATTTTCTCAAAAAGAATTTTAAAAATTTTCTTACAGAATTTTGACAAATATTTTTCCGAGTCTACAAATTTGAGGGAACACTTGAAAAAAATATTTCTTCAGGGATCTCAAATAGGCGTTATTTTTTTTAAATATTGGATTTTTATACCCAACACAACTATGTTGTCAGGGTATTATAGCTTTGTGCAGCCCCAAAAGTCTGTAACGCCACGAAATATTGGTCTAAGACACACCCTTAAGTTTACCGATCATCATATCTCGACTAGCTGAGTCGACCTAGACATGTGTGTCCGCCCGCCCGTCTATCCATTCTAATTTGTAAACACGATACAGACCACAGTTATGGAGCAATCTTAACGAAATTTGCATGAAGGATGGGTTTTGGCCAATGAAGACCCCTATTGTTTTTGGAAAAGATCGGTTAATATTTAGGGGACGAAATGGACCAAAAACTTTATTTTTATCGTTTTTTCTGGTCGCTCCAGAGGCCGCAATTATGGCCCAAACATCGCTTTTTAATATAGAGAAGGGGACTGATAATGATCGGGCAATATTTTGCGGGTCAAATGGATCCCGAATTTTGTGCGAAAAATTACAAAATTTGTATTCTATGGCGTATATATGTGTTCCTGAAGGACATAGACCCAAGAAGTTGATAGTATATCCAAGAGGAGTAGGACCTTTAAATTGATACCAATTATATTGTCGTATGTACTCGGATGTGGGAGTTACACTTAAATACATACGGGTGCTTTCGTATTCAGATATTATATAGTAACCCAATACCATATAGCTCCGATCGATTTGAAATTTTCCATGAAGTTCTAGTTGTGGTCACGGACAACGCCCATAATTTTCGGTTACGATCAGATAATAATTTTGGAATGAAGTGGACTGAAAACTTATTTTTTTTGTGAGTCAAAAAAGCGGTGAGGGTAATATGGACAAGTAAAACTGTACTAAATATTAGTAATATTCGGAAAAAAGTCAGTGTAAGGAAGAGGTGCAGTTGACCTCTAATCTCTATATATTGCCCAGGCTCGAAATAAATTTTTTTCCTGAACCTAAACTAGGTGGGTATTTTTTTAAAAGTGTGTTTTCCTAGACCTACAGTAGGTTGGGATTTTTCAAAAATTCTTTTTTGTCAATTCCATTGGAACACTGAAATCCAATGTGGCACCACTGTCCCTTCCTTTTGTATTATACCCTTCACCACACTGTGGTACAGGGTATTATGTCTTTGTGCATATGTTTGTAACATGCAAAAGGAAACGAGATAGACACATGGTTCCTTTTGAGAATATGCATAGAATCACCTTCTAAGTCGATTTATGCATGTCCGTCCGTCCGTCTGTCCGTCTGTCTGTGCATGTTAAATTGTAAACAAAGTACAGGTCGCATTTATGATCCGAATTGGATGAAATTTGGCAAAGGTCACTTATTCGGCCCAAGGACGATATTTAGCTCCCATATATATATATATATATATATATATTTAACCGATTTAATGTACACGGTCCCTATACATCTTTGGATTTGCACGAAATTTGGTACAGCCTAATCATTCAGGTCTAGAATGATGTCTGCCAAGTTTCGTGAAAATGGGTTCAGATTTAGATATAGCTCCCATATATAGTTTCGTCCGATTTCATGTAAATAGTGCCCCAAAGTCCCTATATATCTTTCGGCTTGCACGAAATTTGGCATAACGTACTGAATTGAGCCTAGAATGATGTCTGCCAAGTTTCGCTCAAATCGGTCCAGATTTAGATATAGCTCAAATATATAGTTTCGTCCGATTTCATGTAAATGGTGCCCCAAAGTCCCTATATATCTTTCGATTTGCACGAAATTTGGCATATCGTACTGAATTGAGCCTAGAATGATGTCTGCCAAGTTTCGAGAAAATCGGCCTAGATTTAGATATAGCTCCCATGTATAGTTTCGTCCGATTTCATGTAAATGGTACACCAAAGTCGCTATATATCTTTCGATTTCCACGAAATTCGGCATAGCGTACTGAATTGGGTCTAGAATGATGCTGAGTTTCCTGAAAATCGGTTCAGATTTAGATATAGCTCCCTTATATACTATCGATTGATTTTAAGCCATTGACGCACCAAGGAACCAATATATGGCTAAAAGGAACAAAACTTGCAGAAATTAGTAAAACCTAACCTGTGACAAGTATCGTTGAAATCGGTTCATATTTGGATATAGCTTTCATATATATTTTCGTCCGATTTTAAGTAAATAAAGCATCAAACCCCTCATGTTTGTCTGATTGATATGAAATTTTGCACAAGGTACAAAATTGAGATTAGAATAAATTAGTTGCGTTTTCCAGAAGTACAGACATAGCCCAATAGATGTCCTATTGATATTTGTTTGAAATCGATTTACATACGTTTGCCGCATTGTAACAAACGAATGACATGTTTATGGATTGATCTAAGTCGATTCACATTTAGATAAAGGTCACATATTTTAATTCATCCAATTTTATGTTCATGGACCTTCTGTTAGGATGCATCTGTTTAATATACCCATAGTGGTGAAGGGTATTATATAGTCGGCTCCGTCCGACTTTACTACTTTCCTTACGGGTTAAAAATATATTTTGGTCTATTTCAATGAAACATTGAAATCCAATGTGTCATCACTGATCGTTCCTATTTTAATATATGTATGTGTATGCTTGTATATGTGTATCTTATCTTCTATGCCATGAATGATGCTTCTCGATGTAAGATGAAAAGCAAAACAGAACAAAAATACATTGCAGCTGGTATTCTTGTTCCTCTAGTTGTTGTTGCTTTGTTTCTTCTTGTTGTTGTAAAACTGCGCTTGTTCGTTGTTTTATCTAAACGCCTGTCTCTTGTTTCTGTTAGCTGTTACACTGTATGTGTAGGTGTGTGGTTTCCCAGGATATGAAAAATACAACAAAGCAGCAACAAAATAGAAAAACCGCCTCGGTTACTGATGCTGCTGCTCCTGATGATGATGATTTTGTGTGCGGCATGCCACGTTAAGGCTGGCACAAAATACTTTAAAAGATTGCAATACGTTGGAGAATTATGTCCAAAAATGTAAAGGGACCGGAGAAGTGAGAGTTACAACCACATACATATATGATTATATGTATGTGTGTGACTACACAGCAGAGTAGTTGTAGTACTTCGGTGTTTTCATATTTTGCCCAATTTTCTTTTGAAGCTCGGTATGCTATAAATTTTATTCATTCTTTATGATTGTACATGCATTTCTTGCTTGGAACTTCAATTTCGGTTCGGAGTTCTTTAAATTGCAATATTTATTATTTTCTGATTTGAAAACTTTTTATGTTGCTTTCATAAATTTGATGGAAACATGACTAAGAAATTGCTGTGTGAAAAATGTTTCAAACCGATCAAACTGATATTTTCTTACGAAACTTCGATTTAATGATGTGATGCTAAAGGGTATCAAGGTGAAGATGAGAGGAAAAATTGTAGATCCGTGAAAAAAATTATAAATTCACGCCTATTGTAGGCCCATGAAAAAATTACAAATCCACGCCTATTGTAGCTACATGAAAAAATATTTTTATAAATCCACGCCTATTGTAGCTACATGAAAAAATATTTTTATAAATCCACGCCTATTGCAAGTTTATGAAAAAATATTTTTATGAATCCACGCATATTGTAGGTTCATGAAAAAATATTTTTATAAATCCA
>NW_026873566.1:0-14958 GCF_032173495.1 Musca vetustissima | reverse complement strand
TTATGTTAAATTGTAGAGTCCGATTTGAATGCAATTTTGTACAACTTATTTCTTTGGCACAAGGTGAAAATCGGACCAGATTTTCATATAGCTTCCTTGTATATTTTCATCCGATTTTAAGTAAATTATTTACCGAATTTCTCCTATATTTCTTTCGACTTACACGAAATTTGGTATAGCTTACTGAATTGAGCCTATCGTGTGTCAAGTTTTGTTGAAATCGGTTCAGATTTAGATTTAGGTCCCAAAATATATATTTTCATCCCTTTTTAGGTAAATGGTGCACCAAACTTTAATTCTGCTCAATTGAAAGGAAAATAACGAAAAATAAATATAACCAGTAAGGAAAATTGTAAAGTCGGACTGGGCCGACTATATGATACCCTTTACCTCTCTGGATATATTGTACATATGTGTCCTTACAACCAGCCCTTACCATTGGACACATTTTTGGAAAACGATTTATAGAAAAAGTGATGCACGCTATTCGTTACGCCGCACTGTTAAAAATTTAATTTTAATCAGGCACCCGTTAGAAATACATATGAAAGCTATGGCAGCCTCTGCACCAATTTTAACAGATCCCAGTAACGTCATTCAAGTCTCAATTTGATACGTTGTGCAAAATTTCGTGTTAATCGGACAAACATTATGAGTTTTGTGCACCATTTATGTAAAATCGGACGAAGATATATATGGGAGCTATATCTAAATCTGAACCGATTTTCAAGGAACTAAGCACACACCATTCTAGGCTTAATTCAGTACGGTGCCAAATTTGGTGCAAATCGAAAGATATTTATGGACTTTGGTGCACCATTCACCTTAAATCGGATGAAAATATATATGGGAGCTATATCTAAATTTGAACCGATTTTCACGAAACATAGCACACATCATTCTAGGCTTCATTCAGTAAGCTGTACCAAATTTCGGGGAAATCGAAAGATATCTTGGGACTTTGGTGCACCATTTACCTTAAATCGGAGGAAAATCTGAACCGATTTTTCTCAATTTCAATAGGGTTCGTCCTTGGGTCAAATGAATGAGCTGTGCCAAATTTCATCCAATTGGAATAATAATTGTGACCTGTACTTTGTTTACAATTTAACATGGACAGACGGACAGACAGACGGACGGTCGGACATGCATAAATCGACTCAGAAAGTGATTCTATGCATATTCTCAAAAGGAACCATGTGCCTAGCTCGTTTCTTTTTGCCTCTTACAAACATATGCACAAAGACATATACCCTGTACCACAGTGTGGTGAAGGGTATAAAAATGTCCATAGTACTTTTGAAATGAATTCGCTGCTAAAGTTGATAGCGTTATTTCGACGCTAATAAGTCAGTTCGAAGAAAACAATATGAGGAAAAGTGAGAAGTCGTACAAACAGTCAAGAAACGGCTTCCGACATAATTTCTGCTGGCATTTAAGAAAATGTTATCTCCCAATCGTTTCAAAAGTGCGGAACAACAAGAGTAACAACTCATAGAGCTATCACATTATTATTGTTGCTCCATCAACAAAAACAAGTTATTTCCTATCTTGCAACTCTTCCACCATTCGATATTTTTCTTAACATTGTTTTACACGAATATAAGAAAATGCCAATCACTAGAAGGTTCTTCCTTAGGCAAAGTGACTGAACAACAATAGTCGGTAGCCATCGTCCATGTAAATATCACAGATGATGCCAGTGCCTTCGCTTGCATCAATGTCAGCTGAACAAGTAACACTAACAACTGGATGAATAGTGGCTAAGGATGTTCTTGATGGACCAGAAGAAACAAAAAATGTCTACTAGTAACAACAAAGAGTATGAACTGAACGTCTAGGAGAAGTAACATTGAACAATGCAAAAACCAAAGAATTGTGCTTTCATCTTCGCCGCTTTCTTCATTTATAACGTTGTCAATGTCATCAACATCGACGTTTTCAATGTCCAGATCCAGCATCACTGCTGACAGTTATGTTAACAATCTTGGTGTGAATCAAAACATTCAAATGTCCCTAAGAAGTTCAGACCTAAAAACAAAACAAAGCATAACATTATGACAGATTTTCTACTTTGCAGTTGTAAATCGAATAGATGTTTTATTCTTCTATTCCTTCATATCCATCTTGTCACCGTCTATTTTCGTTTCGTTTTTTTGATGTTAAAATCCATGTGTGTTTTTGAGATTTCCTGCAAAAAAACACACTATTTTAGTTACTTATTGTTTCTACTTAAGTTTGACATATGTCGACAGGCAGTTTCACATATAAGCTTCCTAATTCCTTCTGTGGTCAAATGTCAGAATA
Source organism: Musca vetustissima (assembly GCF_032173495.1). Classification (NCBI taxonomy): domain Eukaryota; kingdom Metazoa; phylum Arthropoda; class Insecta; order Diptera; family Muscidae; genus Musca; species Musca vetustissima. The sequence goes on along the minus strand of NW_026873566.1, from coordinate 12,651 downwards.
CGAATTAAGTATCCTTAGCATGACGAGTGCGATTTTCTAACCTATAATACTCAACCGAAATGCACCAGCACATCGCCGACTATATGATACCCTTCACCACTTTGGGTATATTCAACAGATAAATCCTAACAGACGTCAAATTTTTGAAGGACCATTAGCATGAAAATGGATCCATAAACATGTAATTCTACAACCTATACTATATTTTTCATTTGGCCAGATATAGGGTTGCTTCTTACAATGGGACAAAATTATATAAAGCAATGTAAAGAATATATATATATATATATAAGCTATATTACTAGTTAAGTTATATGCATTATGTATTTAAAATCGGGAGAAAATATATATAGGAGCTCTATCCAAATCTGAACCGATTTTCACGAAATTTACAGAAAAAAAAAATATATATATATATATATATATATATCTATAACCTATATTACTGGTTAAGTTATATGCATTATGTATTTAAAATCGGGAGAAAATATATATAGGAGCTCTATACAACTATGAACCGATTTTCACGAAATTTAACACACATAATTCGAGACTAATTCATTACACTGTACCAAATTTCGTGCAAATCGAAAGATATTTAGGGACTTTGGTTAAACGTTTACATTAGACGAAATTATATGTGGGAGCTATATTTAAATTTGTACCGATTTTCAGGAAACTTAACACACATCATTCTAGACCTTATTCAGTAAACTATACCAAATTTCGTACAAATCGAAAGATATATAGAGTATTTGGTGGACCATTTACATTAAATCGGACGAAAATATATATGGGAGTTATATATCTTAATCTGCAGCGATTTTCGGGAAACCTAACACACATCATTCTAGAGCTAATTCATTACGATATGCCAAATTTCGTGCAAATCGAAAGATATATAGGGACTTTGGTACACCATTTACATTAAATCGGACGAAAATATATATGGGAGCTATATCTAAATATGGACCGATTTTCAGTAAACTTAACACACATCTTTCTAGACCTAATTCAGTACGCTGTGCCAATTTTCATGCAAATCTAAAGATATATAGGGACTTTGGTACACCATTGACATAAAATCGGACGAAAATATATATGGGAGCTATATCTAAATCTGTACCGACTTTCAGGAAACTTAACACACATCATTCTAGAGCTAATTCATTACGCTGTGCCAAATTTCGTGCAAATCGAAAGATGTATAGGGACTTTTGTACACCATTTACATTAAATCGGACGAAAATTTATATGGGAGCTATATCTGAACCGATTTTTCCCAATTTCAAAAGGGTTCGTCCTTGGGCCATATAAGTGAACTGTGCCAAATTTCATCCAAATCGGATCGTAAACGTAGCACAAAAATACATGGACGGACAGACGGACATGCGTATTCAGAAAGTGATTCTATTCATATTCTCAAAAGGAACCATGGGTCTATCTTGATTATTTTTGCCTGTTACAAACATTTGCACAAAGACATAATACCCTGTACCAGAGTGTGGTGAAGGGTATAAAAAGCAAAACAAAAACGATTTTGCAGTTTTAAATTTTCAATTTATACAGACATTACATAGAACAGAGGAAAAATTATAGTGTGTAAGAGATATTTATATGCATTTTTACACAACATAACACGAAAATCACGCGATATGGAGATATGTCTATATCTTAAATATATATGGAATCTATTTCTAAATCTGGACCGATTTAAAGCCGGCCGGGTCGAAATTTGTACACCCTCCACCATAATAATACCAACAGTTACTTGAAATGAAAATGTAAGGTACCATACAACAAGTGGGCCTATAATGACAATTCTATCAATCAATTGTTGCAAACCATAATGTTCACCAAATGCAAATTTCAGCAATTTTTTAAAGGGTTTAACATGTGTATAAAATCCTGAAAATACTGCAATTTAGAAGGCAAAGTTATATGAGGCCATACCTAAACGGGACAATTATTGATTACATTGTGTAAGAATTACCGATTAGTTGGTGTTTTCAATTTCGAACCTAATATTTTAGTTTTGTGTCTCACTACCTTTTGTATCTCAGTATCTCCCTTCATGTCAAATGTTAAATATCTGGTTCGAGTTTTTATCTCGATATCCTCCGTAGGTAGAATGATTACAACAGATGGCAAAAAATTTATTTAATTCCATAAATTGTAGTGTATAAACTGACAATTTCGAGTATAGCATATCACAATACTACGGTGGAATACACAACAAATCAGTTAACTATTTTTATAAAAAAGGTTACTACTCCCAAAAGGGTGTCTGTCTTTATAATATGAATATAAAATACGAAATTTAAGCGACCAATATTCATAAATTATAGCGGTAAGATTAGAACCCAACATACCAAATAACAGTCAATTTAATTGAAAAACTTGTCCAAAATCCTCAAGATCCGCATATTTTGGGGCTATTCAAAATAGCTGACCGATATTAAGAATTTTTGTATGGAGATTTGGTATCCAATAAGAACACAAAGTGCAAAATTGCAGAGAAATCGGTTGAAAAACGCACAGTACACCGAAAATAGGGGTAACGTTATATGTGGGCTACCAGAAGTAGATATTTATAATTTTTAATGGAGACACTTGGTATCCAATAAAAACCCATTTTAACAAATGTCAGCGAATTCGGTTGAAAACCAAAATATCGAAATTTGGCGGTACCCATATATGGCGGCTATGCCTAAACGTGAACCGATATAGCCCATCTTAGAACTTGACCTGCCTGCAGACAAAATACAACCCTGTGAAAAATATTGGCGATCTGTTTCATTTCGTTTAGAGGCTTGAGTGATTGCAACAGACAGACGGACATGCTTAGAATTTTACGCTGATTTACAAATGGAAACACAAACTTAATGTATCCTCTATTCCAGAATTATTTCGGCGAGATCTACGAAATTTTGCCTCTATATCTAAAATTCAATCGAGTTAAGGAAAATTTAATAGCCACTTAATGCAAAATTTCATTGATATCGGACAATTTTTGTTTTAATTGTGCAACATTTAGATGAAATCGGAAGATCATACATATATAAACGCTCACATATATATTGAACTGAATCTGAACCGATTTGAAAGCCACTTACCACATAATTATGATTCTCAAAGTTCGTATATATTGAACAAACATAGGGTCTCTGGTGCATCGTATAAATCAAGCCGGACAAAAATATATACGGGGGCTATATCAAAATCTAAACCGATGTCAACAAAACTTAACACAAAGTTTTCTAGACTTAATTTGATACGTTATGAAATTTTCGTTTGAATCAGACATTCCCTGGGAGTTTGAGAATTTAGTACGACACTTCGATTTTCGTCAATTTTAATGTGCTTCGCCAAATTTAATCTCATTCTGATATTATTCGGTGCTTTGGTTACAAAAAGACAATTTTGGAAAATTATCACATACAACAATGACTGACACAATCCAAGAATTGTATTTTCTGAACAATTATTTATATATTTTTTCAATAAGCTTACAATTTGTTTATGCATAGTGACATCTTTTAATGTACATAAATGGTTATTTAATCGTTTGCAATTACATTGACCAAATAAAGAGTGAGAACATATAATTATGTATGTGTATGTACGTGCACAAAAATCGCTTACCAACATAAAATCATTTTCTCTTGTCTCCCAGAATTTTTATGACATGAAAAATACGTGTCCCATTACGTTCAATAAAATGTTCTCAAACTTTTCTTCTCGTGCAATGGTATGCTGATGTGACCAGGGCAAATTGTTTAAATGCTTTAATCTTTTTTCTCAAATTACAAGTGTGTGGCATAATATTAAGCAAATACGTTTTATGAGCAATTCTTGGAATGTGAATAGTGGGTCAAGATGAGAACTTTTAACATTACGTAAACGATTAATAAAGATAAATTAATTATGAATGTGTATAATATAGCAGAATGTATATAATGTTAAAGCTGGTTTGTTCTGGTCAAACAAATTAAAATTATATTATAGCTTAGAATAATCCTAATGAGAGTGTTGTACTTGTTCTACCAAACTATTTATTGTAACTATAATATTCGTAACAAAATTTACTAATATTAAAATTATGATATTATGAGGTAATTCAGACAATTTTGCTAACTGCAAGATATAATTTCTTTTGTAAGCAATTCATATACATGGTACGTATACGTAACAACATATTATAATTTATTGTAAATCATACGCAGCAAAGTCCATTACAAATCAAAACGACACTAGTACTGTAACGTTTGCATAGCTTACACAGCACTGCGGAATTGGGAATTATCACTTTGTGCATATGTTTGTAACATAACGAAACGAAATAGACCCATAGTTACTCATTACTTCAGCGATGAAGCAAATTTATAACACGGTGGGTATGTTAATAAACAAACAGGCCGTATTTATACCCTTCACCACACTGTGTTACAGGGTATTATGTCTTTGTGCATATGTTTGTAACAGGCAAAAATAATCGAGATACATCCATGGTTCCTTTTGAGAATATGCATAGATTCACTTTCTGAGTCGATATATGCATGTCCGTCTGTCCGTCTGTTGATGTTAAATTTTAAACGAAGTACAGGTCGTATTTATAATCCGGTTTAGATGAAATTTGGCACAAGTCACTTATTTGGCACAAGGACGAACCTTATTGAAATTGGAGAAAATCGGTTCAGATTTAGATATAGCTTCCATATATAGTTTCGTCCGATTTTAGGTAAATGGTGCACCAACGTCCCTGAAATTCATTTGATTTGCACGAAATTTGACATAGTGTACTGAATTATGTGTAGAATGATGTGTGCTTAGTTTCATGAAAATCGGTTCAGATTTAGATAAAGCTCTCATATATAGTTTCGTCCGATTTAGGTAAAAATTTAGCATAGGTTTCAGAATGACATGTGTAGGTTCGTTCAATTTCATGTCAATGTTCCTTCGAAAAGGCGATGTATTTTAGGTCCGACTTAGTCCGACTTTACAACTTTTCTTACTGGTTTTGGTTTTGAGAATCCTCAAGTGATTGAAGAGAGACCATTACTTACTTATCTGGCTTGTTACAGAACGATTGTTCCATAAGCCGAGCAAAAAAGTTTTCCAAGTGTGTCGGTCTTGTGCGAATCTCCTTCAATTTCAATGACCACGTTTCGAGATGTTGTCTTCTATTTGATCTATCCATTCGCGGCCTTCCCCTTATATGTGATCCATAGGCTCGCTTTTATATGCCTTTTTAGCTGGGGCCTTCTCATTCATTCGCACAACATGGCCTAGCCACCGTAGTCGTTACAGCTCCATACGACTGACTATGGTGATGTCCGCGTATAGATTTTAAAGCTCACGGTTCATTCGACGCCGATATACACCGTCGACGCAGATTGACCGGTAGATCTTTCGAAGAAATTTTCTCCCAAACACTCCAAGAGCTGTCTCATCTGCTTGCGCAAGTACCCATGCTTCAGATCCATATAACGCGTAGTATCAGGGTATTGTAAAGTGTGAGTTTGGTCTGAAGAGAGGAGGCCTTGTTTCTAAACTGCTTACTTAGACCATAGTCGCATCGGTTAGCCAACAATACCCTTCTCTGAAGGTATATCTAATCGTTGCTCGTTGATACCATCAGCTTGGCCTTCTCGCAATTTACTTCCAGACCCACTTTGGAAAATTCCTTCTCAATTTGTTGTAGGCGAGTTACATGTGTTGTTTGGTGTACAGAGTGCCATTTCTGTTCACCTTTTGCGTCTCGTATGAGATAAACTGTCACCTTGTCTCAATCCTCATTCGGTATTGAAGGGCTCCATTAGGTGCTTTCCTAAGAGAGGGCCTTACCACCAGAAAATATCACTGCTTTGTCCGAAAGTGTGAACCTTACTTCTTCGAAAACAACTGCCACCTTCAATTCGGAGCGTTGTGATCATATTGATACCCGACTTATTTGACTGCTATTGAAGTAGGATTATGCAGCTCTGGAGCACTTTAAAGCACTAAAAATCGTTATGCTGAAATTCCTAGCAATGTGTATCATTGGACGAAAATATTAATAAATGGTGTTATACATACATATTTCGATTTTTAATCATACTTTTTAGCCGACCATGAGCTTCAGTTACACCATGGAGCAATTGTGCCAGGAAAGAAACAATTTATCTCTTGCTTTTATTGCCAATAACACAAAGTAGCTGGCGATAAAAAGCGAATTGATTCCGACAATATGAAATAATACGAAAGTTATAAAACATAAAATATGATGTCCCCATCTGCTTCATCCTTCATAAAATATATTGCATTGACTGGATAATAATGCCCGCAATATCGGACATTCATCTTCGGTAATGTAATACTTTAATTATAATTTTGATTTTGCTTTGTATCTTAATACCAATTATAATAATGTTACCAGAAGTACATTTACATAATTTTGGTTTGTTAATGCCATTTCGGGAGTATTTGTTACATCACATTCCCTTTCCTTTTTTGTTTAAATAATGTAATTCTTCGTAATCTTCATAATGTGAAATTATTTTATCTTTCCCTCGACCATAATTGTTCATAACTTTGACTTACCATTAACATTGAAAATATTCCCTTTTAAAGAACTTTTCATTTATGGAGGCACAAAGAGAGCATATCGTTAAACGATGGTCATCTGAAAGAAAGAAACAAGGTCTTTAGAGTCTTATAATAAATTACGTAAGGATTATTAAGATGTAAGGATGTAAAACGGCATTTATTGTCTTTCTTTTTCTGTCATGCTTGTCCGTCACACCAATGTGAAGTGTAAACAACGTCTAGCCGTAAAGACTCTGGTATTTGCCAGCGAAGTGGAAGGAGACAATACATCTTCAGAACATGTTTTGCTTTGTTTTTATGATGACATAAAAGGAAATAAAATTTTGTTGTATTTGAGGGTTCGGAATTTCACGTACTTTTTTGCAGGCAACACCAATGTGTGGTGCAGGGTATTATTTATTTGTCAGATTTCAGTATAGTATATATATCCATATTAATATAGTATATATACATTTCCTTGCACACGCCCAAGAACCCCAAAATACCGGAAATTGGGGGTATGTCCCATCTTCGAACTTCGAAATATTTTCGTCCGATTTAAGGTAAATGGTGCACCCAAGACCCTATATATCTTTCCATTTGCACAAAATTTGGCACAGCGTACTGAATTGGGTCGAAAATGATGTGTGTTTCGTAAAAGTCGGTTAAGATTTAGATATAACTCCCATATATATTTTGATCCGATTAAGGGTAAATGCCAAAGTTCCTATATACCGTTCGATTTGCACGAAATTTGACGCAGCGTACTAAATTCAGTCTAGAATGAACTGTTTTAATTTTCGTGGAAATCGCTTCAGATTTAGATATAGTTCCGAATATATTTTCCTCCAATTTAATATAAATGGTGTACCAAAGTCACTATATACCGTTCGATTTGCACAAAATTTGGGATAGCGTAGCGTGACTTACGTCTAGAATGATGTGTGTTAATTTTCCTGAAAGTAACACCCATCATTCAGCCACATATATATTTTCGTTCGATTTTAGGTAAATGGTGCACCAAACTCCTCCGATTGACACAAATTTTGCTCAATGTATTCAATTGAGACTAGAATGATTGTTTTTTTTTTTTTTTTTGTAATGGTTTCAGATGCAGACATTGCTTCCATATTTCCATATTTCGATCGGGTGTCTGATTGATATTATCGAATAGTGTGTATCAACTGTGCTATAAATCTATTTAGCCAAATTTGTCCCATAGGTTGCAGAAAAGCATATATATGGATCAATTGTTTTTAATGGAATTAAAAAAAAAAAAAAAAAAAAAACATTGAGAACACCCATATGTAGAATATATCCAAAGTGGTGAAGGGTATCATATATCGGGCTGGGCCGACTTTACTACATTACTGGTTTTATTTATTAACACATTAAAAGCAATCTACACCGTATCTGCACTTCACAGTCATTTATGTTGCCAGCTGTTGTTTAGTTAATTTGCATTTTCTTACTGATTTGCATAAATTGAAATGAAACCGTATGCTGTTATTAACTTAATGACAACATTAAATATTGACTGTGACATTTCAATTTTAAACGTTATTTGATTGTGTTAATTGATAACAATCAAACACTTGTCCGCACATTTAGTCAATTGTTGTGACTTATTTGCATTTACTATTTTAATGGCAAGTGTGGATGTAATGACAATTATAGTTAAATGTAGTATATCAGGGGACATATATATGATCTGAAAGCAATTGTTTGCAGCTTACTATAATTAGAAGATTTCTATATAATCTTATCATTTTCATATATTCGCAGAATATATTTGACACATATACAAATACTAAATAGTTTCACACATAAATTCTAAATAGATTTCTCTCTTATTTAACTTTAAGCATCAGTATATTTTCTTTAAAGCATATAAACACGGATATATATTACGCAATAATCCATGAAACACAATTCAACAAAAAAATAAAAAAAAAATATTCAAAAGCTGGTTCATAAAATTATAATAAAAAAGAGAATTTCAAAGGTGTTACTTAGTAAAAATGATAAACTCCATAAATCATCTACATTTTGTCTGTTTCCACTTTGTTTCCTTTCTACGTTTTTATAAACCGGAAAAAAGTTTTTTAAAACTCTAACCAACTAATTAATTTAATTTGCAAACTTATTTGCTGGTCACCATAATAATGAACGATTTATGTTGGGACATATAACGAAAAATTTCTCAAGGTCATTTTGTTATTGTTAAACCAATAAGGAAAGTAATAAAGTCGGACGGGTCGACTAAATGATACCCTTCACCACTTTGGGTATATTCAACAGATGAATCCTAACAGACATAAAAGGACCATAAACACGAAAATGGATCCACAAACATGTCATTCTGCAACCTATACTAAAGTTTTCATTTGGTCAGATATAGAGTCGCTTTAGATATATAAGGACTTACATTAAATCGGACGAAAATATATATGGGAGCTATATCTAAATCTGGACCGATATTCAGGAAACTCAAAACACATCATTCTAGACCTAATTCATTACGCTATGCCAAATTTCGTGCAAATCGAAAGATATATAGAAGCTTTGGTACACCATTTACCTTATATATAAAATATATATATTGGAGCTATATCTAAATCTGGACCGATTTTCAGAAAACTTAACACACATGATTCTAGACCTAATTCAGTACGCTGTTCCAAATTTCGTGCAAATCTAAAGATATATAGGGACTTTGGTACACCATTTACCTTAAATCGGACGAATATATATATATATATGGGAGCTATAACTAAATTTGGACCGATTTTCAGGAAACTTAACACACATGATTCTAAACCTAATTCAATACGTTATTCCAAATTTCGTTCAAATCGAAAGAAATATGTGGACTTTGGTACACCATTTGATTAAATCGGACGAAAATATATATGGGAGCTATCTAAATCTGAACCGATTTTTCTCAATTTCAATAGGGTTCATCCTTGGGCCAAATTAGTGACCTATGCCAAAATTCATCCAATTCGGATCATAAATGCGACATGCACATTGTTTACAATTTATTAATCGACTTAAAAAGTGATTCTATGTGTATTCTCAAAAGCAACCATGTGTCTGTCTCGTTTCCTTTACCTGTTACAAACATATGTAAAAGACATAATACCCTGTACCACAGTGTGGTGAAGGGTTTAATATGTATCGGCGTATATATCGGCACTATATTTAAATCTAAACGTTTTTCATTATTATACACCCAGTGTGTTATGGTATTCCGAAATAATCCAGCAAACGTTGGGTTTAAGTGCACCATTTACATAAAATCGAAGAAAAACAGAAAAATATTCTTTAAAAATCTTCGCCTATTGTTAACTCTTTAAAGAATATACTTTAAAAATATGCCACGGTATTTGAATTTGTTCATAGCTGCTTAACTTTTCTTCATTTTATTTCTATTTCATGAATAAAATCCATACTACCCCTGCAAATAAATCTGCATTTGTATTTTAGAAATTGCGTATCTCCGAACGAAATAAAATTCCTATTAAGTCTGTGACATATATTTTATTTTTTTGTGAATTTTTCAATGGTGCCATTTATCATTGTCAGCGGAATCCATTGCGTATTTATTTGTTGACAATTGTATACTACATTTTTTGCTCGCCTCTGTCAATACCGACACATTTGCTGACACATTGTGAGGTGATGATAAACTAAACCAATACATTTCGTTGAATAATGAGAATTTGAATGTATGGGAATTTTCCAAGCAAATAGGAATAGCATTTATGTGATCAAATAAGGAATACAATGAAACTTTAAGGAGGGAGCTAAACTAAACTGAATTTCAAAACAATACTAAATTGACTTAGAAAGTGATTCTATGCATATCCTCAAAACTATATAGAATTTTTGTATTGCAAAGCTGTAAGGAAAGTTCAAAAGCCGCACGGAGTCGACTATATGATACGCCAATTATTGGCGTCCCAGCCCCTTATGCACACTGTCGAATATTTGATTCGAAACTGTTGTATAAGAATCACGGGATTTTACTTTATTCTAACAACGAATTCACTTGTCATCCACTTCAGCGTCATCCGGGCACAGATCACATTGGGGGAATTTGACACGTTTCTAATCGCTTGTTTGTATTTATGCAACACAGCAGTGTTATGTGACTTCCAGCAGTTAATGATTCAACAACCGTTTTGCGATACAACTGTTGTCATATATCTCGCTTTCCATATAATAGTTTCATTGTTTCAAGTTAAACGAATGCATGTTATACACAATTGGTATCATTGACAGAGGTTACACATGGGTGGAATAGTTACTTATATTTACTTACTAAATTTGTAAGAAGAGTCTATCGTTATGATGTAATGACCGAAATTGTATTTTGAGGGTGTCACCGTTGAAGAATATATTGACCGCCTAAAATCGATGACTGTTTGAAGGCACGACTTGCTTGGAATGGGGAATGACGTTCCAAACATGATATCCTCTACTACGGAGTAGATAGACAGATTTAGCTAGAATAAATTAATTAAATATTTATTCAAAATATGTGTCCATTTATGACATTTTGGCGTTTTCGAAGGTTCTTAAACAAACTTTTGTTAACGTTATTTGATATAGAACCAGTAAGGAAAGTAGTAAAGTCGGACTGGGCCGACTATATAATACAATTCACCATTTTAGGTATATTGTACATATATATGCTAACAGACGTCGCGTTTTTGTTATTTATCTATATCTGAACCGATTTCAGGCAATTCTAGACCTAATTCTGTACGCTATGACAAATTTCGTGCAAATCGAAAGATATAAAGGGACTTTGGTGCACCATTTACCTTAAATCGGACGAATATATATATCGGAGCTATATCTAAATCTGAACCGATTTTCACGAAACTTTGCCCACATCATTCTAGACTTAATTCTGTACGCTATGACAAATTTCGTGCAAATCGAAAGATATAAAAGGACTTTGGTACACCATTTACCTTAAACCGGACGAAAATATACATGGGAGCTATATATAAATCTGAACCGATTTTCACGAAACTTTGCCCACATCATTCTAGACTTAATCCAGTACGCTATGCCAAATTTCGTGCAAATCGAAAGATATATAGGGGCTTTGGTACACCATTTACCTTAAATCGGATGAAAATATATATGGGAGCTTTATCTAAATCTGAACCGATTTTCACGAAACTTAACACATGTCATTCTAGACCTAATTCAGTGCGCTGTGCCAAATTTCGTGCAAATCGAATGATATATAGGAACTTTGGTGTACCATTTACCTTAAATCGGACGAAAATATATATGGGAGCTATATCTAAATCTGAACCGATTTTTCCCAATTTTAATAGGGTTCGTCCTTGGACCAAACAAATGAGCTGTGCCAAATTTCATTTAATTCGGATGATAAATGTGACCTGTACTTTGTTTACAATTTAACATGGACAGACGGGCGGACATGCATGCGACTCAGAAAGTGATTCTACGCATATTCCCAAAAGGAACCATGGGTCTATTTCGATTATTTTTGCCTGTTACAAACATATGCACAAATACATAATACCCTGTACCACCGTGTGGAGAAGGGTATAAAAGATAGTTAAATTTGGGTCAACTGTATCCTTGCACTTGGACCATTGCGACATAATGATGATTATTTTGCAAATTCTTTTTTTAGCCACTGTCTATTCCAAATTGCAACAACTACAAAATAGCGATGTAAGCCAAAGATGGCTGTTGATAGCCGGAATCAGGCAAAACATTGTCCGTGAGTGACAGCTTAACAAGCAACAACAGACGCATGTCGACAAGAGCGATGCCAGGAATAATGCTTTGACGAGGTAAAGTGTTGGAAATAGCGAATGTAGTAGCGGCTATATGTGGGTCCGTTATTACTTGAAAATAACGAATGTAGTAGCGGCTGTATGTGGCTGTCACTATTACTTAGAACGATTGTTGCAGGAATTGTTAATAGTCTTCTTATTGGCTAGTCAAGATTTCATAGTTGGCATGCATTTGTGATTTTCTGTTTCTTTGGTAACGACTGCAATTCGAAGCGAATTTGGGGAATCGTAA